>NC_053434.1:123918163-124040443 GCF_007990345.1 Gossypium hirsutum
TTTTCTCTTCGTCTTTGGCTCGACGGGGAAGTATGCGGCTCGAAAGACGGACATCTTTTAACGAGGCTATCGACAAGTACACGCAGCTTTATGAATCTAGCTTTAATAAAGAAGGTAAAGAGGAAAGCATGTCGAAAAGGGATGAAAAACGAGATGAACCGATCGATTCGAGTGGTAGGACTACGAAAAAGTATATGAGAAGGTTCCTTTCATCACCCGAATTATATTCTTCGGCTTATCTCTATGAAGCATTGGCTTCCGAGGTCCCAACTAAATTTTCGGAGTCTTTGGGGTATAGCTCGGAAGTAGAAACACTCGGAAAAACTGAGTACAAAGACAGTTCGATAGGTGTTAGGGAAGGATTTCCAGTTTCTTCAGAGCCGATATCCCAAGCGGAAAAAGCCGGTGATGAATCGGAGAACTCGGTGATCGTAAAGGATGATGTTACACAAATCGAACCGGACAGCAAACCCATAATCATGACTATTACGGAACTGGAAGAACCAGTAGAAAGCTCCAAATTACAAGGTATATTATCAAGTCCTATTCAACAGATTATATTTTGCTTTTTTTATTTTGAAAATGGGTAAATTAACTCATTTACGTTAAATCAAAGAATAAATTAGTTTTTCTATTAAAAATTTCATTCAATTCTATTGTTAACAACCGACCCTTGTACGTCAACATGATGTACACGTGACATGTCATGTATCACTGTCTGGTTATTCTGTTAGCCATGTCAGTTTTTAACTATACAGATTAATGAAATTTTTAACATAAAAAACTAATATGCTCTTTGAACTAAAATAGAGAGACTAATTTACCCATTTTTTTAATTGAAAGGATAAAATGCAATTTAATTTTTAGTACATAAGCCTCTACGATACTTTTACTTCAAAATTGTACATTTCCCTTATGAATTATGAATGGTTGATGGTTAGAACCAGATATCGAGCTAAAGCAAAGCTTTGATCTTCTCAAAGATGAAATCGAGTTTACACCCGACTTGCAACCCGAAATCAAGGATACTACCCCTAAGGTTGCCGATGTAGGCATATACAAGTTCAAGAAATTCGAACCTTTAAAGGAGTTAGACATACATAACAAACATGAATTCACATACGTGAAAGATGTGCTCGAATTATCTGGATTCAGCGGAACCGAAGCGCTCGGCGCATGGCATGCGGACCAGGAACCATTAGATCCCATGATGTACGAGGAAGTTAAAGGTTGCATTATATGTGACCCTAATTGTTCCATGGAAGACGAAGAAGTCAGTTATTGTAATCACCCGCTATTGTTCGATTTAATCAACGAGGTCCTCATTGATGTTTACGAACGATCGTATAACTATTACCCTCGAGTTTTGTCTCAATTATGTCACATTCATCCGATGCCTATGGGACAACATGTGCTTGAGAAAGTGTGGGAGACGATAAGTTGGTATTTGAGCTTCAAAACTGGGTACGATAAGCCGTTGGATTATGTCGCGAGTAGGGATCTAATGAGGAATGATGGGTGGATGAATTTGCAATTTGAACATGAATGTTTAGGTCTTGAGGTTGAAGAGCAAATTTTCAATGATCTTTTGGAGGAAATTTGTTCATCAGCATGATGGCCTCAAGTGTTTAATGAAATTTTGTAAACTTGATTTGATTGTGTAATTAATACTTGTTTTAATATAGGTTAAAGTATCGGGAAGGTCTCTGTATTATAAGGACTAGATCAAATTAGTCCCACTATGATTAAATGAATCAATTTAGTCCTTATATTAATGAATCAAATTGATCAATTTAGCCCCTATATTAAATTAAAAATTCTTATCATTTTAAAAAGATCAAAATGCAATATCACTATTTATTAATTTATATCTTTGGATTTTAGAGGGGTTAAAATACAAAATTTTTCATTTTAGTGCCGCCCCAGGTATTGAATATTTGATTATTTGAGCTTGGGTATGGATAAGAGATTAAGGTTTATTAATTAAAAAAGGATAAATTTCAAAATATTAAATAAACTTTGATTGTGGTTCAATCCTACATATTTAAAGAAATAAATACATTTCGATAAATGTAATTATTTTTTTATGCAATATATAAATAATTTGTGAGAATCGACTCAAATCAAAATTTTATATATAAAATTACAAATTAGACTAAAGTTCATGTATAGTTTTGAGATTCATCCCATTATAAATTTAATAGATTCATTTTGCTTACAAATTTAAAACCGAAAACCAATCAACTAAACTGTTGAAACCGACTTATTCATGCTAAAATCTAATTGTTTTGATTTCATTCATTTCGATTTAATCAGTTTAACCAATTTTGAAAAGGAATATATAATGAGAACCATGGATGGTGGTTTGAAAGTTCTAGCAACATGATTGCATTTTGGGAAAAGGAAAAAGAAAGAAGTTTGAAGAAAAGATAGAGCAGAAGAGAAGCCTCAACCATCCATTTTGCCAAAAATAAAGGTGCATAAGAGAATCAAGAATATAATCTACATTAGCATCTAAACTTATTTAAGTAAAAATAGTACTTTTACTTAACTTTTTAGTTTATTTTTAATATAAAATTTATTCATTGACACTTTGCTTTCTGCTTTTTATGAAATCAGTGGTGATGCTAACACTTCATTTTTATTTCCTTTGAAAATTATGATGGCTATTTTTTTCAAAAGTCATAATATTGTCCCTAGTTTTAGTTTCTTTTACATGTTATCAATTTTTGCGTGTTTTGGTTTTGGTTTCTATGTTCTTGCAGGGACGAAATTGGAAAACTGTTTTAAGGGAGCAAAAATGAATAAAACATTATGTTAATTTATGATTTTATAATAATTGAAGTTTAGGGGATCCGAAGTCATTGCTAATCCCCTATCTTGGCTTCTAATTTTTGGTTTTTGAGATGATGAGAAAAGATTAGATCATTTGGAGACTGGCTTTGTGCATCATTAACGCCAAAGAATCTACCTTTAATATTGTCATATTAATTTATCAAAATTTATTGTCGATTACGATGACAATTGATTAAAATGACATTTTTTATAATTTCTGACTTTATCAATGTAATATGTGATTATTATCAATTTATATTTTTCCATTTTTTAGAAAATATTCGTCGCACGAGGAATGTATTTGTTTTTATACAAACTAACACATTTAAATTCATGTCGTCTTATATTGATAGCAATACTTAACCCGACGAAGATAAAGAATTATTCAGACTTATTCAGCAATAGATGTACCTTTATGTTTCATTTCGTTTTCACCTTACCTCCCCCACTACATTCCACTTACGTTCAAAGGATAAGTTTTTCTTCTTCAACTCCCAATCAAGGCGAGTGCAAATCACTGCCAAATCAAGACACGTGGACGGTTGACATTGAAGATCCCTCGTCTCTCCTGGCCTATAAATTCAAAGGCCAATCTTCCATTTTTCCTTCACAACATATCCTATTTACAACAACAAAAAAAATCTTTCCAGTTTCTATTTTCTAAAAACAAAACTGAAAATGTCTTGCTGCGGAGGAAACTGTGGCTGCAGCTCTGGTTGCAAGTGTGGCAATGGCTGTGGAGGGTAATAATCAATTTCTCTCTTTAAAGTATAAGGGTTAAAATATGCCATGCTTTCCTATACTTTATGTAAATTTGAAATTCACTTTCTCTGTACTTTTATTTTTAGAAATTTTTTATACTTTTTAGATTTTAAAATTTAAGTCTATCTATTTAACTCTGTTAAAATTATGTAACTAAGAAAATGATATTTTAATCAACTTGAATTTAGCAAAATAAATTCGATAGTGTTAATAATTGAACATAAATTTTGAAATCTCAAAAGTAGAGAGATTAAATTCCTAAAAATAAAAGTACAAGGACTAAATTTTAAATTTTTAAAGAGTATAAGAACCTATGACATATTTTAACCAAGTTTAAACCACTGAGTTCAGAAATTTTCGTTTTCCTTTAAAAGGGTCTCTTTTAAAGTTTATTTTTTGTCATTGATGATATTGCAGATGCAAGATGTTCCCTGACATAATAGAGAAGACTACAACTGAGACTATTGTTCTTGGTGTGACAACTCAGAAAATGTAAGTATCACATAGAGATAAAAAATGGTTAAAGTACTTGGGAGGTCCCTATATTATAGGGATTGGATTAAATTAATCCCTCTATTATTAAATAGATCAATTTAATTCTTAGAATTTAATAAGTCTAAAATGTAATAGAGCTGACATTTACTATATTAAAAATATGGTGAAAAATATTTTTTTTCAATTGTAGTTCAATTCTAAATAAAAGATTTCATTTAAAAATATTAATTTTGTTAAACAATAAATGATATTTTTAAACAATAAATTTAACTATATTCTAATTTGAAATTATTTGATTCTTTTTAATAGTACATGAACTAAATTGCTTAATCATTTAATACTAGAGGGACTAATTTAATCAGGTCCGTATAATATAGAGACCTCTAAAATATATTGACAGATAAAAACAGGGTAAGGTTTTGTTTTTGTTTTTTTTATTACAAAGATTTTGATTTATGTTTTTGAATGCATGCAGGCACTTTGAGGGATCTGAGATGGGAGTTGGGGTTGAGAATGGATGCAAGTGTGGAGACAACTGCACTTGCAACCCTTGCAATTGTAAATAAGAGGGGGGGAAAATGAACAACAAAGAGAAGCAGAGAGGCCTTTGTCTTTTTAACTAAATAAATTCTATTACTTTAGTATGTATCAGCAAATCTTCATGAGGATTTGGTTCTTAATTATGTGTAATGTGGGCTTTTCTGCTATGTCAGAATGTATTATGATATTTAAGAAAGTTTGTTTTCAATTGAAAGAATGGCAGTTCCTTTCTCTTTGACTAAAGATGTTTGGAACAAGTATTGCACCATTGCACTTTAAGGGAGAAATTTAAGTTCAAACATTCACAAAACCTGAAAGGAGTAGTCTTTATAGACTATAAAACGAATATAAATAGATATCTTCATTTAAAAAGTATTGAGTGTAATGAGAAAGCACATTGCACTTTTAAAAGAAGAATTCAGGTTCAAACAATCACAAACCTTAAAAAGATTAATTTTTATGGATCATAAAATGGACATGAAACATATTTCCGTTTAAAAATTGTATGATGCAATGATAAAGAACATTATATTTTCTAAGGAAGAATTTAAGTTCGAACAATTACAAACTCCAAAAAAAATAGTTTTTTTGAACTATAAACCAGATATCAATGATATCTTGAGATTTTTATGCAGGATTGTAAGATCCCACACTCACAAAACTTCTATTTGAATGAGTGATTGGTGGGGCATTGAGGTGTGTGGTTTTTGGATGGAAATCAAAACCTAAGGAAAGAAGACGTTTTGCTTTTTGATTTAATAGTTGAAGTGAAAATAATGAAAGGATGGTCCATATTACCAAACTATAGTGCCTCCATTTATGTGCATTGAAAAGGACATAAAACAGTATATTGTGATGGGCTGAAATGGTCCTAACATTGTGTAAACACAGGGTAATGCTAAGAGCACATAGGAAAGGTACATTTTACTACAATTCTGTAGTGATAGACTCAAGAATAATGCAAATTGCTTTGGCCCCATTATCACACAACTTTAAGTACATTATATTGCAATAAGAGTGAGCGTTAATATTTCTAAAAAGATGAAGTCCTTAATCAAGATCCATAGGTGAAGGATTGCTCTCCTATTGAAGATTGCTTTTCATGCAACAAAGATGGAGGCTTAAACTATAATGTTATGATGATGCATTTTCCTACCACTTTGATCAAAGCACGAGACATTTTCTAAGTTGTACAATGCTGTAAATCACACCGCATTCATGAATTGAGAACAGGGGTCTAATAGACATAACATTAACATAGCTGATTCAAACTAGAAAGCAGTCGGGCATCGAAAATGTACAAATATAAGAGGTGGGAATTGATTTGGTACCAGTTTAAGGACAGTTTCATCGTCCCAACAGCGCAACACGATCCTTTTGTATTGCCTGTGTCAGGTTGATGTCAAAGAGTTCACAACGTATAGGCATCTCCATCTCATAGAAGGGGTTCTTCAAGACATAATCAGTGTAGAGCTCATAGATGACTTTCAAGAGAGCCTCCATGTGCTGTGTTCCAGTTTCGCAGACCACAAAGAACTTCGTCCCTGTATTTTATAAAAATATAAATATTTCCCAAATCAACATATGCAAGAGTACCTTAAAATTTTTTACATCCTATGTTTGCCAAAAAAAAAATCAAGTCAAATGCAAGAACAAGATATTTATTCATCATAAATTGCCACCATACCAACAAAGAGAAACAAGTGATCAAGTCTTCAAATATGCCAATTTTCCGAAAATACAATCTCTAAATATTAAAGTTCAATCCAACATCTTTTGATAGAGATGTCTTTCTTTAGTTTTCTCTCAGCATGCTTATCATTTTATTCTTTATCCTTTTAACACATATATATTTGATACAATGCCTTCTTTTACCTATAAATCCCCCCAAATCCTTAAACCAGAGGAAAATACGAGCTTAAGTGTGCTCAAACTCATGTCCTCTTGATTGTTGCAATAACAACAGTACCAACTGAGCTAAGGCTCCATTGGCCTTTCTAACAAGATGGGTTCCTTTTTTCGTAGCGATTGAAATCATAACCTAATACCTCTGTTCGAAAATGCTTAGGACGTGGGTACTTTTAAGAAAAAAAAATAGTCTGAGCAACAAAGATTAATGCCACAATCAGTGAATGAATTTCTTTCCATTCTAATATCCTATCATCGAGTTGAAGGATAAACAATTACTCGAAAAGCATTAACTTACAGAGTATCTAATTGGCAACATTTCTAGTACACTATGGTCTTGAGCAAATTTCACAGATTTTCATTATCTTAATATGAATTCCTAATTCCATATTTTAGAAAAAAAAAAGGAGGGGGCGAATTTCATTTCCAAGCATTCAAACAATGGCTGCACGAATTTCTACAACTTATCAACTTAGTGGGAAAATCAGATCTGTAAATCAGTTTTTTCCATTCTTCTTTCGCACTTCAAAGTTTCGCAGTAATTAAATTAAAACAACATGATACTAATTGATATTTCGGGAAACATAATTTACCAGTAAGGGATTGAAAACAATGGAGATCAAATGTATCAGCTTCAAGTAGCTCAATTCCCGAACAACCATTGATAGGCGATAGTTGCTGTGAGATCGCGTGCATCGAATGCCATAAACTAGCTACTCTCAAGCTATCATTCGTATCCATGCGTCCCTTTGATCCATAATCCTTAAAAAGAAAACAAAAGAAAATGAGTAAATATTCTCGAGAAACAAACAGGAAGTATCTCAACTTAGTGATACCTTATAGAAGATTAAACCCCCCGATTTATTGATTATATAAAGACTGTAAATCGCAGCCATTGTCAAAGGAAAATCAAATTCAAAACCCTAAAACTTGTTAATTGGAAAATTAAATAGTAGCTATTTTCTGTTTTTGATCTGGGAATTGCAAATGCAGGGTCGTTTTCTGTTTTTTAATTTCGAAATTTTTTGACGTTTTTGCCCTCTCTTCACAAACAATTTACTCTTAAGTATAAAATTACATCAAGGCTTGGCTCTGATGGCGCTACGTACGAAAAAAAGGGCGTTTTCGTAAATTAAAGAAAATCCGGTGGAGATTATAAATTTGAAAATTTTTGGTGGGGGGAGAACTCACCTACTAAGAGAAATGGCGGTGATGGAGAGTTCGAAACCAACGGTGGAGATCAACGGATTGAGCTTCACGTATCCTGGAATCGACGGTCATCCACCGCCGGGATCCAAGCCTCTTATCGACGGTTTCTCCCTCACCCTAAACGCTGGCGATCGGTGTCTCCTCGTCGGATCCAATGGCGCCGGTTAGTTAATCAGTAAATATTAACGGAGAAAATCGAAGAAATTGGAAAAATAATAATGAAATTCACAAATTTTATAGTTTTTTTTTTGTTTATTTGTTTCAATGAATGTTAGGGAAAACAACGATATTGAAGATTCTGGGAGGGAAGCATATGGTGGAGCCGCACATGGTTCGAGTATTGGGAAGATCCGGTTTCCACGACACCGTTTTGGCTTCCTCCGGTGATCTTTGTTATCTTGGAGGAGAGGTTAGTTAAGCATTTCTTTTTCCTTTTTTTTTTTTTGCGTATGATTTTGGAAGATTTTGCTAATATTCGTTATGATCAATTTATTTTTGAATTGTTGAATGAACTGAAACGTATTTGATTGATACATAAATGGAGCCGAAACTGAACTTTTCTGGAAAAATTCATTTCTTTGGCTTTCATTTTTAGTTGCTCTGAATCATTTTGGTGCTTTAATTATAGTTTGCATGAAGAAAACTTGTTTATGTTAAGATCATTTCTTAGCTGAACCTTAGGGTAAAGTACACATGTCTGACCCTTAAATTCGACACATACTTTCAAATGTCGGATTTTTTTAACACGAAATTGAGGATCCAACTCTCACTCTAGTCTGGGTTCAACATATATTGTAAGTGATTCAAATCGTACTAGTTTTTGTTAGCATTTTATCATTTAACCTAAAGGAGAGTTTTTTTTTTCTCCCTTTTGCAGTGGAGACGTGATGTTGCTTTTGCAGGATTCGAGGTTCCAATTCAAATGGACATTTCAGCCGAGAAAATGATTTTCGGAGTTGCAGGTATTGATCCCAAAAGAAGAGATGAACTAATTAAGGTATGCATTTCACCATATGAATGATTCAAGGAAATTTGTAGATACTACAATAATTTGGCATTTAAATGGTCATTTAAACATATTTTCAAGTTTATGCATGATTTAGAAATCCTTGGACTTGGTTTTTGCAATAGGTATTAGATATTGATCTTTCGTGGAGGATGCACAAGGTATCGGATGGTCAAAGAAGACGTGTCCAAATTTGTATGGGTCTCCTTAAGCCATTCAAGGTATTTTAATTTCGATGCTTCCATTGTCTGGTCTTGCATAGAGCTTCGACCTCCTGTCTGTCCATAAGGAACTTGGGATTATTTTTTTAAATCTTGTTTTCATGTTTGTCCGGTATAAATTGTTCATTAAGGTTGCTTCATCATTTGTATAGGTTCTTCTACTTGATGAGATAACGGTGGACCTTGATGTGCTAGCAAGAGCTGACCTTCTGAATTTCCTTAGGAAGGAATGCGAAGAGCGAGGTGCCACGATCATCTACGCAACACATATATTCGACGGTCTTGAGAAGTGGCCATCACATATTGTCTGTCTCAGTTCCATTTCTAACAACTTACTTCCTTTCGAAATGCATTTGTAAAATAGACAATTTATACGGCGAAACCTTTGCTTTCATTTCAGGTTTACGTTGCTCATGGGAAATTGCAATTAGCAATGCCGATGGATAAGGTTAAGGAGATTAGCAATTCGTCGCTTATGGTTAGTTATCCCGGTACACACCTGGAATCTCGTTCATTATGAGCGAAGCTCATTTAACTTAGTTTTTTTATTTTTTATTTATTTGTAGAGAACAGTGGAGAGCTGGTTGAGGAAAGAACGAGACGAAGAGAGAAAGAAAAGAAAAGAGCGGAAATCACAGGGGCTCCCGGAATTCGAAAACCAAACCGAGGGAAGCCGTGTGACAGGGGATCCTGCCCGAGCCGCTGTTCGTTCACTAAACAACGGTTGGGCTGCCGGGCGGTTGAACTCGACGGTTGCCGGTGAAGAAAACTTTGTGTTCAGCTCAAACAGAGTTTTAAGGCAATAAATAAACTCAAACTTGTTTCATGTTTTTTCATTTGTTGTTGTATTTTTCATAGTTAAGCCCACAATAACGTGAATGTTTAAGGGCTAAGCATAGCGAGCATTATATGATTTATCCATTGTTTGAAGAACATAATATCAGATGAAAGTTATGTTTATTTCTTTGAAGTACTAAATGATAATTTGTTAAAAGTAAATTGAATATTCATGTAATAGAGGCATTCACATTCAAATCTGCCTTACATCTACTTTCTTATTAACAATATTTATTAGTATCAGTTTGAATCTTCGTGTTATGTCGATTATTTGCTTGTATCAAATTACGATGTATAAATTTGAAGGCTAAGATATACTCTTGCCCTACTTTTATTTTAAAAAATTTAGACCCTCTACTTTTTTAGATTTAAAAATTTAGGTCTAATCATTATCACTATTAAATTTTTTTTATATTAAATTCATTGGTTTGACAATTTTAAATTTTAAAAAAAATCACTTGAAAGTTATGTAACAATAAAAATAACCTCGAAAATTTCTATATAGATTTTTTTGTTCTTAAAAACATTTATTCGAACTCGTTATGATAAAATAATTTTTTTTGTTAAAACAGTGTTTTTGAGAAAAATTGACGTCAATATTTTAATTAAATTAGTTAAAAATATTAAATATATAGATTAACTAATGACATTATAAAAATAGAAAGATCAAATTATGTCAAAAATAATGTATATAAATTAAATCCCGATATTTCAACATAGTGTAAAGGCTAAAACTGAAGTTTGATCATTGTTTTATAATATAAAAGAAGAAGAAGAGGTAACAAGGCAAACCTAAAAAATTCTTAATAGAAAATTTAATACTATTAACTATTTGGAGTAATTAATAACATTACAAAGTTTTATGGATCAAATTACATTAAAAATTAAAGTGTAACGGTTAAATCTTAAATTTAGACATAATAGAAGGATCAAAATTAAAATTTAACCCTTTTCTAAATGCAAGAAAAAAGGTAAGCACTAACATAAACTAAAAGAAATGGAAAACCACGTTATACATAATTACATAATGTTTTAACTGGAAAGCTAATTATATGGACTAATTAATAATATTAAAAATTAAAGTATAAATGTTAAATATCTAATTTAAACATATTAGAGGGACCATGTGTAAAATTTAACCATTTTTTTTGTAAAATGAAAGAAAAAAAAGAAAGGAAGCATGGGTGGGACAGCCACGTGATGGCATTCCTTTATATGGTAAGTATATTAGAAGGACCAAAGATGAAATTTAACCATTTTTATAAAATTAAAAAGAAGAAATAAAGCATAGTGAGAGAGCACCTGTCAATATTTGGAACTTCCTTTTATATAGATTCTTTAAAAATATGATTTTTTTTGTATTTTCGTCCAAAATTTGATCTTTTTGTCTATTTTTATTTATATGAATTTAGTTCTAATCGTTAACATTATTGATAAATTTATTTTATTAAATTCGTAGTTTTAACATTTTTTTAAAAAACTTATTAAGCACGTAACAAAATAATAATAATAGACTTGAAATTAAGAGAAGAATTTTAACTCACTCCTATGCATGTAACAAAGAATATGACACGATAAACGATTAAATTACTTAGGAGATCCTTGTATTATAGGGATTATATCAAATTAGTCTTTCTATTATTAAATGGATCAATTTTGTCTCTATACTATTAAAAATAATCAAATAAGTCTAAATTGTTAATAAAGTTAACATTTTCTATATAAAAAAATCTTGAATTTTTTTACCAATTGCAATTCAATTTCAAACAAACAATTTCATTTACAGATTTAATAAATGTTAACTCTATTTCAATTTGGACTTATTTGATTCTTTTTAATAGTACATAGACTAAATCGATCCATTTAATAATGGTGGGATTAATTTGATACAGAGATCTTCTAGGTATTTTCGCCCGTAAAGAACTTAAATTTAGCAAAAGAGTTTTACCGATTGTTAATAATTAGACTCACATTTTTAACTTAGAAATGTAGCGTGATTAAATTCCTTGAAATAAAAGTGGGGATTAAAAGTAGGGTAAGAGGACTTGGAGCATATTTTAACCATTTGAATATTGTCCCTTCTGTTCCATTATTATTTAGGTTATTTAAAATAACCGATCGATCAACGTCGCCGTCTTAGCTCAGCCGGTAGAGCGCGTGGCTTTTAACCACGTGGTCGTGGGTTCGATTCCCACAGACGGCGTTCTTTTTGTTTTCGAGTTTCAGTCATTCACGAATATAAATGAAACACGACGTCGTTCCCAGAAGACCTGGATTAAACCCGGTTCAGGCCCATTTAACCGCCTCAATATTTCCTTTTTGGTACATTTTTAATTTTAACCCCCTCAATATTCTGAGAATTATAAAATCTTAATTCTATGTCTGGCAGCAATTCTTGAACGCAGAATTTGTTAAAAAGTTGCCACTTCACCTTTAACCTTTAAACTAGGCACCAATTTGCAATGGCAGAAAGTTTCATGCAAAGTGGACAGTCATCAACTAAATGGAGGATTCTTCAATATCAAGCAACCCCAATGCTTGTTCTTTTGGTACATATTCCATTTCCATCTTTGCCTCTACAAACCTCACTCCACTGTAAAAATATTATATATACATACATATATTTCTATCATAATAAAGCCCCTGACTGAGCTAGTGTAAATGTTGAAGGGTCAGATTTTTTAGAGTCAACTAAATCGATACGGTATATAAATATTAAAAGTTAAAGTTACCATTGTGCCGATTTTAAAAGCTATCACGGTTAGCCCCTGATGATTAAAATAGACAGAATTGATTAATTGGTTGACCCATTTTATAACTTTCCATAGTTGGATGATAAAAACATAATTTTACTAATAAACATAATGGGCATTAGATGCAGAAAGACGTGGGTTCGAATGTACTGAAATGCATTATCCTCCTATTTATGGGTTCGGGGAGAACTATGGGTAATTGTAAGCATTATGTTAAAAAGAACAGATATGATCAAACCCATTAAAAAATTAATAAAAGAGTTGTTTTTTACCCATTTCTTTGTTCAAGCTTGGAATGTTAAACATGGCTTAGCTCCACCGGCCTTACCTAGAAAGACATACAATGTGATATTTTTCTTTGTATAAAGAAAATGAATCTAAAGCTTTTGTATAAAAAGGTTTGAAAGAAAGATAGTTAAAAAAAGAAAAAAGAAAAAGGAGAGCTACCTCAAAGAAAAGCATTTATACAACAAATTATAAATAATGGCATAAAGTTAGGTCAATAAATTGGGATGTTTGTGCAATTTAAAACATGGCCAAAGGTTACTTTCATTGTGATATCTAGGACCATTGCTTCAATATTTTCTTGCCAAGCAAGCAAAACATGCTAATAAAAAGATATATATTATTATGATTTTGATCAAAGATAAGAAAATGAGTTGTTTAGGTTTAAATTCGGGAGCGAGACCCTTTAAAATGGGAAATTGTTTCTTTAAACCTTTAAAATTTTGTAAAATCTTAAGTTAATATATGATAAAATTATAGGTTAACCCTTCCTAAAAATGTTAGGATTTCAATACAATTCATTTGAAAACTATAAAGATATAAGTTAATACAAGGAGAAAATTGTATTTTAGTTCTCATAAAAATATATAGTTTAATCTCGACCCCTCTTTAAAGAATTTCTGGCTTCACCTCTATCAATATTTGATTATCAAACAAAATTTTAAGCAATTATAACATCGGTAAAAAATGAACTATCAAACTTTTGACTTAGAGTTTGGGTTTAGAAGAGAGAGAGTGTGCTTTGACATACAACATGATAAAAAGCATATGTCCACTAACCATAAACCCATAAAAACAGAAGAAGCTGAAAGCGATTCTAAAATACCAATTCTGCAAACAAGTTGAAGAACTTGAAAGCAATTTTTGTAGTCATTTGAAATGATTAAGTTTTAGGATAAACTATAGTATAGTTCACCCAATTATGAAAGGCCGCTCAAGTATTTAATTTTGTCCTTTTTTTATCATTAGTTGACTGGCGTAAAAATAAGAAACACTCAAAAATCGAAAAAAATTAAATGATAAAAAAATAAAATTAAATAGTTGAGTGATCATTTTTTAACTATTCATAATTAGATGAAAAAAGACAATGTCTAGAAACACCCATAACCTCTTCTTAACCCTTAAAGAAGAGGACAATGTGCTTTAACGCACTAAAACCTATAAATACTCATACCAATTGAGTTCAAGATTTAAACTTTATAATTTTTTGCATATTATGGTCTGAATTTTTTTGTCTAAATTAGGTCTTAATTTGGCAATTTTTCCTATATTGGAGTCTAAATTTTTTTTATACCCAATTTAAGCTTTGAACTTGACAACCTTTCACATATTGAGGCTTAAATTTTTTTTGTCCAAGTTAATCATTCATATTTTCTCCAAAACCCTAAATTTAAGTCTTAAAATGAAAATATTTATCAAGTTTAGGTCTCAATATGAGGATAATAACCAAATTCAAGCCTCAAATAATAATTTAACCAAAAAAAAAGAGAGAAAAGGTGTAATGACGGTGGAGGATGGAAAACATAAATAGACAGCGGCAGTACCGGAGTGGCAGTGATAGTACTAATAGTAATGCTACTCTCACATCACATGTGTGGTTGTGTTGTAAAGCCCTACTTTACGCATCGCCTTTTCGTCCTTCAATTAATTTACCTTTTTCCTCAATCTCTTTGTATTTTTTATAAATTTAAAATTTAATCCTTATTATTTTATTTTTAAGATTTTTAATTTCTAATTTTTAAAATTTTAAAATTAAAAATAAAATAAAAATTCTTATTATTAAGTGTTTTTGCTATGTCTTCTTAGTAAGGGAGATCATATATTTATATAGTATAGTCACTGTTCATAAATTCGATGATCTAAGCAAGTTCCATGCATGTCAACACGTGTGCTATTCTATCCTAAACTTAACACGTGTTCACTAATTCAGGTGTTCACCGATTCATTCATTTGTCCTCCTGCCCCAACTCGTGAGCATCCATGGATGTGTGAATCGAGCTTGCAAGCTCACCTCTGAGCAACTCCACTTGGTAAAATTCAAACTCGGGTCACAGATCAATAGACTGGGTTATACTTGGGTTTCAAGTTGACAATTGGATATCTCATAACACTTAAAAATATTTTTCACCTAAAGAAAATAAAAAGATATAAATGAAATGAGCAAATACATTTATATAATAAAAAGTAGTGTCGATATTACTATGAATGAAAAACAGTGAATAAAAGAGCTGCGGGCTACCACATGCTTTCTTTAATCTGCAGCCACTTCAGCCCTAAACACTACTACACCTTTACCTTTTTACCATTCGCTGGAATTTTTTTTACTATTACCACCAGCTCATTCACAAATAAAAACAACAGTAAAAAAAAGTTAACCCCACACACATAGTTTACTTCAGTACCAAACTTATAACCTAAGCTTTTAGGTTTCCTTTCCCTAAATCCTAATAATAACACTTTCTTTTACCCCACTTCAGATTTTCCGGGAAAATAAAGGAAATTTGAAGGCGGGAAACCAAGAACAAAAAAGTTTGATTTCAAACGACTTGTCTTGTCTTGTTTTTTTTTTTTTTCAAATACGGAAATTCTTGCCGGTGAAGGTTTGGCCGAACTGCCAATTAGATGGTGCCACATTCCATGAAGTGGAAGTGCGTTTGTCACTGCCGGTGACTCTAAAAGAGAGTGCCTGACCGATCAGTACGGCGTTTGATTGCCAGTTTTGGCCCCAGTTGCGGCTCATGCTCATCCAACCGGTTTTGGTTCCTTTGATGCTAACCTTCACGATGTCTCCTGCACCGGCTACGTTGGTGATTAAAACCAAGTTGAAGTAACGGAATCCGTTGACCGTGAATCTTATTCCCCCTTGCTTTCGGCACGGCACTCTGCAAAAAGAAATGGGTTAATATACTTTTTGATACCTGAGTTTAACTTCAATATTCAATTTGGTACTGAATTACTTAGTTTAGTTTCAATGTTAATTTTTTTTATTCTAATTAAGTACATAAAAGTTAAATTTTACTATACTATGTTCAAATTTAAGACTTACACTTTAATAATGTCCTAACATTATAAAAAATAAAGAACTAAATTCCAAATCTGAATATAGTGAAAGGGCCAAAACCAAATTTAACCAAAGAACTTTAAAACCTTTTCTCCGCATTTATGAGTGGCCGAACCCAAACGTGGGATGTCGTGATTTTTGTCGTTTGGGTTCTTTTTTCGGATTTCCCGGGAAAAATTCTTAATGGACCTTATAATTACAATACTACCCAATAAAAATCAGGACTCAGTAGACCTATGACTATGAGCTGAAGCGCACTTTACAGGCAAGGGTGTTTTAGTCATATCGTCAAAACTCAAACTGACCGCTGTAATGAACTCACAAGAAGGCGCTTCTTTTGAGTTCCCCCGTTTTTTTGCCTTCCCAAGGAAACGATGAAAAAAACAAAAACAAATTTTCATAATTATACGAGAATCTGTTTGGTTCCTAAGAAAATAGAAACCCAATTTTCCTTTTTCCTTTTCCCATTTCCGCACATTTTCTCCCACAAAAATAAACCAATTTAATGAATTGTATGAAAAAAAAAGAGAGAGAGAAAGAGAACAATGGCGGGAGAACTGTGACAAGTCTGTTTGGTTCCTAAGAATATAGAAACCCAATTTTCCTTTTTTCTTCTTCAACAAACTTCAGGAATTATATGAAGAAAAAAAAGGAACAATGGCGAGAGAACAGTGACTCACCTACGAAAGGAGACTGGGACAATACCGGCACGGTACTCAGCAATTTTAAGGAACATAGGCATGGCAAGATCAAAATGAGGACGGGGAGGGTTACACCAACCGCCATTGTCACTTCGAAGAGCAAAGTTAGGAGGGCAAAAGTTAGTGGCAGTGACGAAAATAGAAGGGCTACCAGGGTGACACCACCTTGGGTCACTAGCACATTTGATCTCAAAACAAGCACCACAACTAAGGCCATTGTTGAAAAGCGCAGTGCTCAAAGCCGCCGTGTTGACACCGTAGCCTTGGCTGTACAGGTTTCCGTACCCACATGCACCACCTAAAAAACAACAAAAAGAAAAACCAATCAAATGGAGGGTCATGAAAATGTGAGATTTTGATGGGGGACTTGGGATTGTAATTTGTGAAATACCCATTGTGCCAGAAGCATCACTGCCACCGTAAAAGGTGGCGTGGGCAGTTTCCCAAGAGCCGGTAGAGAAAACGCCGGGGATCCTTGCGTTCACCGAAGTGAAAAATGGTAGCAATGAAGTGAAACAGAGGAGAGTGAGGGAAATTTTGGGGGCAGCCATCGTATGGAAGATAAGGGAGAGAGAAATGGTGGGTGTGTTGAATTTGTTTGGGGGGCGAATGGTAATGGTTGAGGTGGGTGGGGCGGGTACTTATTGAGGAGCCGAAATGAAGGTGGGGTAACTAAAGGGGTTGAAAAACAAAATCTAAGAAGTTAATTTTTGGGGGGTCGCCATAAAAAATGTAATTAATGTAATTTCTTAATCAATTTCGTCCTTAGAAGGTAGCATCAAATACATTTACGACAATGTAATGATAATTTATCTTTATTAAATAAAAATAATATTTATGTATTTAATATTTCAAAATAAATTTTATTAATAATAAATCTTTGTGTTAAATATTTAATAATAATATTTTAAATTTATTATTTTAATTAAAACAAAATTATTTCAATTTTATCTTACATGTATTTTTTAAATATAAACATGTATAAAGTCATGCGTATATAAAACAATAAACATCTTAATGAAATTGAAATTTCAATCAATATAATAAAAAGAATATAGAGGAGAAGAATAGAAAATAAATATAATATGTAAACAATATCTTATGTACAGTAGCGGAGTTAGAATTTCTTTTTCTAAATGGGATTAAATTGTATATTTTTACAATATTAAAAATATAATTTTACCATTTTAACGGTCTATAATCTTTATAATTATTAAAAGATTAAATCAAATTCTTATTATTTTAGTGGGTCAAACTACAATTTTATCATACTAATTTAAAATTTTATAAATTATAAAGAGATTAAAAGAAAAAAATTCATTTTAGGGGGCCCGAGGCGCCTGCCAGCCCCCTACTCCGCAATAAAAAAAAACTTACTTTCAAATAATCGATTGAAATAACAGAGTTAGTAGCGGGAAGAAGATATAACCTTTTCTTTTATCATCTGATAGATTAATATTGGAAACTAGAATAAAATAAGGTTATTTTTGTCTTTTACATATTTTTTACTTTTCAATTTACATGGGAAAGTAACATTCTCACCTTTTGTAATGGAAATCAGATTGTTATGTATAATTCCCAATGAAAAGTTAATTTGCAAAGAAAGTAATAATAATAATAATAATAATTACATACTAAACGTCAGCATCACTTTGCATTTGATTAAATTTTTATATAAGTTATCACTTTCCATCGTACCAAAAGCTACTTAAGAATAGATTGTATTTTGCTCCTTTTATTAAAAATTTTGGTAAATTAATTTATTTACGTTAGATTAAAGAGTAATTAATTTTTCTGTTAAAAATTTTATTCATTTCTACGGTTAAAAATCGATCATTATATGCATGGCACTATTTGGTTATTTTGTTAATCATTCTAATTTTTAACAATAGAAATTGATGACACTTTTACTAATTTATTATACGATTTAATGTGTAGGGACTAAATCTTTATTTTTTAAATAAAGGGAGCAAAAAGCAATTTCCATTTTTTAATAGAAATGACTAGTTGCCCTCTGCTTTTTGGTGGAATTATTTTGAAAGACCCCTATCTTTTAGCCTTTTCATGTGATCTTTATTATCGACTAGTGAGTTGGGAATGGACTCATCGACTTTTATTAAAATGAGTATAGTTAAATGCAAATAATTAATGTGGGTTAATTATTGAGATGTACCAAAATTTATTTTGGGTATTTGAATTTAATCTTTTATTCGAAAGATTTTAAAAATTCATTTTTAAAGACCCACTTCTTGTTGTATATTAATATCATAATAATTGATTATTCATGATAATAAATAAATAAATTTATCACTAACCAAGTATAGTTCAATGATGAAGTCATGTGACTCGAATCCCGTTTGATCCAACTTAGAAAATTTGAAATGCAACTCACTTGTTAAAGAAATAAAATAGAGAGGCACAAAAATTGAATCCACAGAGGACTATACTTCTTCTATTAGACATTGGTTATAATACGGTTGTTTAACCCCTTAAAATGTGTGTAGTCGAAAACATATTGTATTGTCTTTTTTCAACATTAGTGAATATCTCCTCTTGTACCCGTGGTTTTTCTTTGTTATTGTTTTGCAATCATCCCTATTACCATTATCGACGTATAGTATAACAAGTTAAAATTACGAGAATAGTGAGTCTTGCTTTACTTAAATTATAGATGCGGTTTTAAAAGTTTTCATGTGTAAGTTTAGATATATTACAATATCAATATGTTTATTTATACAATGTAGTGATTTATTATTATGCAAATGTATAAATGGTATTCCTTTCATGCAGTATAATTAAAGCTGATTATGGGATGGATCAAGCTCGGTTCGAGCCTAAACAAAATTTTAGGACTGTTTTCTAGGTTCGGAACCAAAAAATGGGTCTAAGATTTTACCTAAGTTCGGCCCGGATAATAATGTTAAAACCCGAGTTCGGTTCAGTCGGCGTGTATTAATTTTTTATAATATTATTTTTATATAAAAAATTTAAAGATATAATACATCAAATATACTAAAAACATTAAAATAAATGTTTCTCAGCAAGTAAATAATAGTAAAATTAACAATAAAACAAGAATTGTACAATATCCAAACAACAACATCAAAATAGTAACAATATGATAGCGAAATGGTAGCAAAATAACAACAAAGCAGAACAACAAAACACAACAGCATATTTTTTTCAAATTCAGGCCGACCTGAGCTCGAACAAAAAAAAAATTACCCAAGGCCTGACTCATTTAGAAAATGGGCCTCATTTTTCATGCCTATATTTTATTCTTATAATGCTAAAGAATATTTAAAGCCTCTAAATTTTTGTAAAATAAATTCAATTAGCTCTTATATTTTATTTTTTGCATTTAATTAAGCTCTAAATATTAAAATTTTAATCAATTAAGTCCTTTAGCTATTAAAATTAATAGTCAACCATTACATATTAACAACAACTATTTTTTGGATTTTTTTACCACATAACATATCATGACCGTGCCATATGGCAAAAATTGATATTTAATTTCAAAATACAAAAATAATTATAAATGATGTTAAAAAATTAAAAAAATACAAAAAAAAACTCATATAAATTCGAGTTGTCTTATAATTTCATTTATTATACTGACTGATTTAGTTGCGTATACCTATGTATTAATTATGATGATAGCTTGAAAAAAATATGGTAACTCTATCTCAAATAAAAAAAACTGTTGATTGTGTTTTAACTCAATTTGAATGAGTATTGTTGTCAATACAAGATAACGTGAGTTCGAGTATGTTAAAGTGCATTATCCTCTTATTTATAGGTTGGGGAGGAGCTATAAGTAATTTTAAACATTATATAAAAAAATAAATATGATTAGAACAAATAACAAAATTATTTAAAAATAATACTAATAACAGTAATAATATTTTACAAACAAAAGAAAAAAAATCCCTTCCCAACTCCTTTACCTGTGTTTTAGAATTATTGTTTTGGTTGCTTGTTTTCCTTCAAAACTCTTCCCCCCTCCAATCTATAGGGCTATATAAACTCACCACCATGTGCCTTCACTTATTGCTTTATAAAAATATGTACTATTTTCCTCCACTTAAGAAATGTTTATTTTTCTTATTTATTAATTTGTCTATTTGCATATTATATCATATATATATATATAAAAGGTAATTTTAATCGTACATCGACTAGAAAATACTACCATATCTCACTTCTTCATTATTTTCATTAAAATATTAGTTTTAATCCCACATTGACTAGCGAATACTACTATAATTCACTTCTTCTATCACTATTTTCATTAAACAAAATACTTTCATATTTACACTTATCCTATAAACAAGTACCAGTTTCCTTACTGTTTTCATTAAAAAGTTAATTTTAATCCAATATTGATTAGAGAACGCTCTCATATCTCACATCGACAATTTCTTCACTATTTTCATTAAAAAGTGAATTTTGGTCTCACATTTACTAAGGAACACTCTCACATCTCACATTTACTTTATAAATAATTGGCAACTTCTTCACTATTTTCCTTAAAAGATTAATTTTATCCCAGATTAACTAGAGAATGCTCCAATAGTTCACTTCTTTATTATTTTCATTAAAAAGTTAATTTTTAATCCACATTGAGTAGAGAAAATATATACATAAGGGTATATTTAAATTTTACATCCTAAACTTTATTTAGATTCGAAAAATCATGAAATTGAGATGGAGGGTATGTTTCAATATTGCCTTTTCATAATAATCTTCGATTGGATCCCATGATTCTTTGTTGAGAACTAGGTGATTAATATCGTAAGAAAGGGGAACTGGTTAATTTTTAAGTTTTTCATGATATTGAGGTTGTAATATTGAGGGGTAGGACTGGTGCTGATGAAGCCAAAGAGATGTCTCAATCACCGACCAACCAGATCTAACAAAATCCACGACATATCTGCTTTTCTAATATGTACAGAGGATTTGCATGTGCTATACTTCCATTCATCTTCTTCCATCGTCAAAACACTGTACCAAATCCCAATGTCCGCATGATCATGCATGCATGCATGCATGCATGGCTTGTGTTGGACATCTCAACGTGCATGCCATCAACATCGTTTCTTTTGGCTGATGCATGCATGAGTACGTTGACATTCGCTTATCACTATACCAACGAGTTTATTAAACACCCTTGGGAACAAAAGGTTATTCAATTCTCGTCCTTGTTTTTTTGACCAATATGAGTTGGAAGTTTTCTTTTGGGTTAATACGTAATTGGCCATAATTTTCTAGTTGTATCTAAATTTTTGTCCAATACCTAATTTATACTTGAACTTGTATTCTATTATATGCATTGCCCTAATTTATTAACAACGTTAATTATTTTAAAAAAGTTAACATGTAGTTTACCCCTGCACTTGTCCAAAAGTACCTAATTAGCACTTGATTATGCCTATCATATGTCATATTAAGAAACTACCACGTGCCACCATATGATTGGCCATCAATTTAATGTTAGCACAAACTAACGGTATTAATGTGGAGGTACCAACTTGAGTGACGAAATACAATTTCAAATATTGACTAGGTACCAAAAAAATTCAAGTAACAACTAAATAAAGTGTTACATATTTTTTTATTCTCTTTTCTATTCTCTAGGCCAAGATTGCCGTTGATATTTTTTTTAAAGTGTTACATAACATGACATCCATGCATGAATTGTTAATGGTTTACCAACTAAATAAAGAAAAAGAAGAAGCTAAACACGTTTACATGTCTAAACCCTAATAGGAATAATGAAAATTGAACAATATAGAGTTCCTTTATAAAATATCAATAGGACATGTGATTTGAAATAATTTGCTTTTTGGTACAAGATTTGAAATATATGTAACAATACAAATATTGGGATGGAATGTCAAGATGATTGACTTCATGAGCAAAGCCATAAAATTTTTTGGGTTGACTTGAGATTTGAGTTATATATTTTACGAGAATTAAAACGTAATTTTACCCTTAAATTAGCTTATATCTTTATGATTTTCAAAATAATGAAAATGAAATTCTAGCCCTTTTTTAGGGGGAAATTATAATGTTACCGTATATTAACTTAAGATTTTATAATTTTTGGGGTCTAAAGTAGTCTATGGGCCTAGGGCCCCTGCCAGCCCACTCCCTCCGCCCTTAATTGACTTATGGGTCATTTTATAAGTATGATTTTTAGTTTAAAATTTGAAAAACCTAGTTATATTACTCTTATATATACATAGTGAATTATTATCGAGTTCTTTTAGTAGCTAATGAATTGGACTGAATTATGTAAGATTGCTCTCCCGGAGGGGGGGAGTTGAATTGGTTTCTTTTGAAATTGTATTTGTTAAATTTCGATAATAACACAAAGGTATAGGCGTAAACAAGGGCAGGTAGTGGCTTTACCCCTTCTCCAAATGGTAAATTTGTCCTTTAATTTCTTCAAAATTTATGAAATTATAAGTTAATGTAATGGTAAAATTGCACATTGACTTCCAAAAAATATATATTCACTTTTTATCCCTTAAAACAATTTTTTAATTTCATCCCTGCATGAAGGTATTATATCGGGATGGAATGTCAAGATGATTGATTTCAGGGGCAAAGTCATAATTTTTTTTGGGTTGAGATTGAATTATATATTTTTATGAGAGTTAAAATGTAATTTCACCCTTATATTGACTTTTATCTTTATAGTTTTCAAAAAGATAAAAAAGAAATTCTAACTTTTTCGGGGGCCAAACTATAATTTTACTTTACATTAACTTAAGATTTTATGAATTTTGGGGTTTTGTAACGACCCGAATTTTACTGTTACAGAAAAAGTGTATTTTCGGGTCTCCGTTTTTAAAAAATGAATTCGTAAATATTTATTAAAAATATTTACGAAGTCAATTGAGTGGTTAATTAGACTTTAATTAAGTAAAATTAGCTTAATTAAGAGTAATTAGTGGAAAGGATTAAATTGAATTAAGTGTGAAAGTTTAATTATAAATTAAAGAAAAGTTAAAGGGACCAAATTGGTAAATATACCAAGTCCCATAAATGAGGCGGCAAATGTGGATAAAAATCTTAGATTTTTTTTCATGAATGTATTATTTAATAAGACTATATATTTATTTTATTATATTGTAATTTATATTAATGATATTATAATATTATTTTAACAATTGTATGGTAATTATAAATACATGTGTAATAAATTAAATACATACACTTGTAATACAACTAAATAATTACTTAAAATATAAGAAATTGTTATTATATGATATTATTATTATATTATAGTATATTATATTATATTATATAAATAAGTAAAGAAACATAAGAAACAGAATGAAAGCAAATGAAACAGAGAAGAACAGGGGAGAAAGAAAGGAAAGAAAGAAAGAAAGGGAGAAAAGGGAAAATTAATGTTTTGAAGCTTTAAACTTTAATTGGTAAGTCAATTTAGCCCTTTTTACTTAATTTTGATGTTCTAGAAGCTTTGGAACAAGATTTTGATGAAATTAAGTTGATATTTTAAAAGTTATTAAATTTCTAGATATTGTCCATGTTAAATAAAATGATGAATTAAGGGCTAAATTGATAGAAATTCAAGTTAGAAATGATATAAGGATTGGATTGTAAAGTGATTCATAAGTTTTATGCTTTAAGGACTAAATTGAAAGAATTTCGAAATTATGGTTTTATGATGAAAAATAGATAATTATGTCTAAGTTTGGTTAAAATTTGAGTAGAAATAAAGTATGAATTAAGATAGAAAAGTAAGTGAATTTAGTTAGAATTAAATTGAAATTAAAGTAAATCAACATTTTGTACTAAGACTATTTTGGACAGCAGCAGTAGTCTAAGTTTGAAAATCACCAAAAATTGAAAAAAATAATTAGAGGTTTAAAGTTATATGTTTAGAATTCCTAATGAGTCTATTTTCAGGAGAAATCAACGAGAATATTATCCGAGTTCTGCACTGTGAGATAATTAATTTTTAGTGAAGAAGGGACGAATCTGTCAGACAGCAGAATATGGGTGATTTTAAAGAATAAACTGTACTTAATTGCTAAACCAAAAATTCTGAAAATTTTATTGTAAGAAGATTTGTGAGTCTAGTTTCAGGAAAAATTAGCGGATCTTAATTTAGAATTCTGTAACTCAAGATATGAATTAGTAATGTATTAATGATTATGAATTGTATTAATTTCGTAGTCAATGTGGTACCAGAAATCTCGGCTAAGAAAGGACAAGATAAAGTCAACTGGAGTTACCTCAAAAATTACGGTTTGTATTTTTATAATCCGAACTTAGTTATTATTTATTATATTTATATACATATGGCAATTGTTAGTGTTAGAATTATGATGTTTTACAATTGGAATGGATTGATTTTGGTATGCGATGAATTTATTGAATTTATATTGATTGAAATTATATTGATTGAATTTATATTGATTGAATTATATAATATATATGACTTATGTAGAAATTTGAATATTGAATGAATGTTATATTGAAAAATATATTGATTGGAAATATGAGGAAATTGATATGAATATATGAGATTGTGATATTTGAATATTTGGTATTGAAAAGTAAATTGAATTGTATTGAATTATGAATTAATGTGCATAATTGAAATATATTTGTTGAATTGAATGAAATTGTATGAATTGTGAAAATGGGTAAATATGTGTAATTATCGGAATGAGATATTGATGAAAGAATTATTAAATTGAGAAAGTGAATGAAATACCCTATTAACTAGTCGGGCTGAGTCGGATATAATTGGCATGCCATAGGATCTGGAAGTGTACGGGATTTGCCGGCTTTATCGATCAGGCACTTTATGTGTCGTATTTCAGGCACCTCGTGTGTCGTATCAGGCATCTCGTGTATCGTTTTAGGCACTTTATGTGTCGTACTCTGATCAGGTACTATGTACCGTTTTAGGCACAATGTGCCGTACTGGTGTGTTTAGGTTGGAATCCGTGTATCCGTCAAAGTCCGGGTTTGTTAATAGGGGTAAATAAGTGAAAGATAAATCGAATAAATTTCATTGATCAAGCTATTGAAATGAAACGAGAAATTGAATTGAGAATTGAAAATTTATATGAAATTGAAAATATGAACCAAAGGTTCATGAAATGATTGGAGTTCGAATTGATGATATATGATGTCACTTGATGAATTGAAATGTGATTTGAGATATATGAATCGTATGTTTATAGTGAAAGCTATCAGGGATAGTAAGTTGATATGATATAAATGAAATTGATTGTTATTGAAATGAATTAAAATGGAATATGATTGATAAGTGTATAGTTGAATATAGTTTAATGATATTGAACTGTGAATAAATTAAGGAAAGCTATACCGAATAGTAAGTGAAAGAATGGAGTAAATAATAATGGATTTAGTTAAGAATTGAACAATTATGTTATTGTATTTATTATATGATTTGTATAAAATTTATATGGTAAGTAGTTGAAATTTATCTATGAATAAATAATTGCATAATTGTAATTGTTATTATGATCTTAAGTATTTGTTATATTATTAAATGTTCGGATTTTAGAAATACCACTGAGTATACCATACTCAGCGTACGGCTTGTTTCCGTGCGCAGGTTAAGTAAAGATAGTACGTTGAATCAGCATCCCAGGACGATCCCGAATTCATTAAGGTAAAGTATGTTGAGTATTGATAGTGGCATGTACCCAGGATGTTTAAGGAGAGTCATTTAGGTTGTAGAAGTATTGATGAAATGAGTAAATTATGGTTGACAACGGTATGTAGTATGAATTTTAAAATTTACTGTTCATATTGGACCGCGAGGGCCCATTAAAGGGGTGACATCTTAAAACTAGGATGTGTGTGAATATTTATTTTAATTAATGAACGGAATTGGACTGTACTGACTGGTAAGGTAATGTCTCGTAACCCTGTTTCGGTGACGGTATAGGGTTAGGGGACGTTACAGGTTTAATGCAAGTTAAGGTCCTAACCCCCTCCCTCCGCCCCTGATTGACTTATACATTGTTTTATAAGCATGTGGTTTTTAATTTAAAATTTTGATATATACACATGGAATTATTATCGCATTTTTTTTCTGATTTCTATTCAACGTAAATTATTGTCTAATTTGATTTTTATTCTTTTTGACACGATGCTTAGAGCTATTCATAGCCCCCAACGCATAAATAAGAGGATAATGTGCTTAGGGTTGTAAATGAACCGAACTTCAACGAACAAACCTCTGTTCATGTTCGTTTGTTTATTTTTAAGTTTATTCGTGTTAAATTTGCATTCGTTAAGAATTTCAAAGTTTTTGTTCATGTTCGTTTATTTAAAATTATGTGTGTTTATGTTCATTTAACTTAATCAAGTATGTCCACGAATATTAAACGAACATGTTCATGAACATATAATTGAACATGTTTACGAACAATATTAATGAATAATAAACAAACAAATAATAAATAAATGCATACACATAGATTTTATTTTAATACTTTTATAATAAAATATCATTAATAAATAAACGAGTAAATAAATAAGCTTGTTCGTAAACATAAACGAACCGCACACACCTTTGTTCACGCTTGTTTGTTTATTAAATAAACATAAAAAATTTACTCATACTTATTTATTTAGCTTAATAAACGAACATAAACAAACGGTTCACAAACAATTCATGAAATGTTTTGTTCATTTACATCCCTAAACGTGCTTCAGCTCCTACATTAGTAACAATATTTGTACCAATCGAATTAAATCTCAATTATAATATTAAATTAAATTTAAAATATTAAGATAGTACAGTCCATAAATACATTATGGCGAAGTAATCATCACCACCGTTTTTTTGTCGGTGACTCATAAATAATACCAACAAAAACTTGGTACATAAAAAGTAAGTCTAATTAATTGTTTGTTTATAATATTCGCCTGCCAACTATTTCCATAAAATCAAGTTTGAAAAATTACTAAATTATCAAATTAAGTTGTTTTTTTTAATTATAGAAATAGATCGAATTTTAAAAAATTTACGAGAATGAATCAAAAGCGTTTCATTAAAATCGACTCATTCTTGTACATTTTTTAAAATTCAATTTATTTTCATAATTTAGAAAAAAAAGGGTTTTATTTGTTAATATAATTTTTTTTAAGATTAATGAAAATTTCAAAAAATTTCAAAATATTTCAAAACTTCTAAGGGGCTTAATTAAAATTCTTTAAAAATTTAAAGGAAAAATTTAAAAAAAAAATCATTTTCTTGGGGAGGCCACCATAATGGTCTGCCCTGAACCCATATATGATAATATACTAGACTATGCTACGACTTTGAATAATAAGTTCTTATGGTAAGGTATATTGTACTCTGAAAGAAAAAGATACATATTTAAAATTTAGAAATGATATTATTAAAAGGAGCAATCATGAACGTCAAATATGAATCATAAAACATACATAGATGATAACCAAAAAAACAAATTATGGCATACTCATAATATGGGTGAAAATAATTATCTAAAAATTTATAAAAAAAATGACATAGATACAAAATAGTATATTTAAGATGGTAAAATTGAGAGAATAAAATTTATAATATTTTAGGTTCAAGTCTCATTATGTGCATATATTTTCTAGATTTTATATAAAAAAATCCTCAAAATAATATATATATTGTAAAAGTAAGGAGCTTTTTGTAAATTTATAACTGAATGAATGTGACATAAACTCGATAAGAAATTTCAATATTAGTATAGATTTAATTTAGTCTATTAGATCCAAAGTTGCGAATTTTCAATAGTATTTATGCGGTTAATAAATTTTCCTATATGAATTATATATCAAGGTAGTGTTTGGAAAGTCACTTTATAATTAGATTTGAATATAATTACTCGTAACTATAATGAGGTCTTTGTAATACCCCTACCCGTATTCATTGCCGGAATAGGGTACGAGGCATTACCGGAGTTTACGAATTAATTTTTTTTTATATTCAATATAACCCCTTTATAAATATCTAATATTCCCTGCAATATTAAATCGAAACCAATCCACATCAACTAAATTAATTCAACATATTTTCAAGATAAATTCATGCATATTTATAAGATAACGTCATCACATATCTAAAACCAGGTTTGTTAACCATACTAATGGCTAACTTTACATTCATTTCACGTTAACATTTACTTTGTTAGCTTATACATGCCATTGATTTCCAAAATAAAGTTTCTTTATATACCGAAATCCTGAGGTTGACAGTGTGATGTGTCTCCGACCAAATCCGACCTCCGAGCTCTTAACACTACAAAACAGGGAAAAAGGAAACGGGGTAAGCACTTCGTGCTTAGTAAGCTCATGTAACAAGAATTATACTTACCTAATATTTTCAATACAATAAACATCCATATATCCATTCAATGCATTATTACCCTAATATGCACAAACTCAACATTCAAGTTAGTACAATAATTTCCATGTACCAATAATATATACCATGATTGATGAGCTCATCAATATCATAATTTCCATTTCCTTGTTATTTTTTTATACTTATCCCGTTGAATTTATCGGAATTTCGATGGATTTTTAGAGGTACACTTTTAGTGTACAATTCCGGGTCCGTCAATTCATATTCATGTGCGCACATTTCCATTTCAGAGAGCACACTCCCGCGAACCTCAACCTTGCAGCCGGATTACCAGTCCAGGCTAAATCCCCTGCAACGACAATTACTCTAATGAGCTTGAATCTGAATTACCAGTCCAGGCTAAATTCAGACCCTAATTCGGAATACCCGTCCGGGCTAAATCCATTTTACACATATTCTTCGGGAGGGCTATATCAGGATAGGATCACCCGTCCGGGCTAGATCCTTTTTACCGTCAATTCCTTTTCAGAGATCCATCGAATTTTCCTTTCACTCAACCGGGATTTCTTCCCATTTTATCAAATATATCAATGTTTCATTAATTTTCATACATTGAACACTCAAATCATATTCACATCAATAACATACAATCTCAAGCATTTAAGAATATAATTCAAGTTATACGAACTTATCTTGATACTTGTTTGTAAACAATAAAAATCTACTAATCCCGAACTTTTTCCTTTCCTCGATCTAGCTTCGTATTTGAATCTTCCGGATCTAAATAAATAAATTTAATTATCAATTTAATACATTTCATGTTCATATGCAACATTCTCTATAATTCAACCATTATTTATAGTTCATTCAAAGCTGTCTACTTGAGTCATAGTCACTAAATTATTTATAACTTGAGCTACGGAACTTCCAATTTAGATCTGTTAATTTTTCCTGAAACTAGACTCATATATCTTTTTACCATAAAATTTTCATAATTTTTTGTTTATCCAATAAGTACAGTTTATTCTTTAAAGTCACCCCTGTTCTGCTGTCGATAGTTCTGACCCTTCTTCACTAAAAATTAATTATCTCTTCATACAGAATTCAAATAATGTTCTCGTTTGTTTCTCTTAAAAATAGACTCATTAAGGATTCTAGAAATATAAATTTAAGCCCATAATTGTTTTTATTAAATTTTTTATGATTTTTCAAAGTCAGAACAGGGGAACCCGAATTCATTCTGACCTTGTCTCTCAAAATTCATTATATCTCAAAATTTACATATCTATTGCTTACACTATTTCTTCTATGAGAAACTAGACTCAATAAGCTTTAATGCCATATTTTTTTCATCTTCTAATTCGATTTCTACAATTTATGGTGATTTTTCAAAGTTAGTCTCCTGCTGCTGTCCAAACTGTTTTTGTGCAAGCTGTTTATTACCATTTTTCCCCTAAGCTTTTAATAAATGATAATTTCGCTCCTACTCAATTAGCCTCTCAATTGAGCTAATTTTTCTCAATTAACATTTTATTCTATCACCTTAAACTAGTTTACAACCTTTAGGAATCAGAATTTCAGCAATAGACTTTAATTCCAAGCATTTTCACAATTAGGTCCTAAAAATCAATTTCTATTGAAATTACCTAATAAAATCATCTCATAAACAAATTAAAGCTTTAATTTCATTCTATTTCATCATAAACTTACAGCACTCAACCATGGCGACTTTCAATTTCATCCATGTAATCAAAAACTAATGAATTTAATAGTAGGACCTAGTTGTAAAAGTCTTAGAAACACAAAAATTACAAGAAAAAGGCAACTATTAACTCAATTGGTGCAAAAATTATGAAATACCAGCTTATAGAACCCTCCTATGGCGTTTTTAGCCGCTGGAATTGAAGAGAAATGAAGAGAAATCTAGAAATTTCCTATTTAGTCCTAGTTTTATTTAGTTAATTTTGCAATATTCCAATTTTACCCTTAATTTATCAATTTTTCTGCTGATTTCATACCCTTGCCGTCCAGCCCAAATAACTTTTGGGTCTAATTGCCTTTTAAATTCTTTCTCATTAGACTTTTAAGCTATTTAATCATTCTAGCAACTTTTACACCTATTACAATTTAGTCCTTTTCATTTAATTGACTACCCAAACATTAAAATTTCCTAACGAAATTTTAATACCACATTAATAACATTTCATAAATATTTATAAAATTATTTTGACTCGGTTTTACGAGATAGAGGTCTCGATACCTTATTTTTACCCAATTTTTTCAATAATTTCTTTTTCTATCTGATCACTAAATCGGTAAAATTTTTCTATCAATATTTTCAAATGATTTTCCTATCATATCAATTTTCATGCAAAAATATTGAAATAAATTTCTCTTTAAATTGGATTTGTGGTTACGAAGCTGCTGTTCCGATAATTTTGAATTTAGGCCATTACAGTCTTTCTCAAAATTAAGTTTATATAAGTTTTTATAATTAAAGCTACAAACTGTTTGCACCATGAACCCAAATATAATGTGGTAGATGTTATTCAAATACAAAAAGGTTTTATTGCATCATATCGTGGGACATGATACCATTTAAAAGAATGGAGTCAAACAGAAGCACCAATGATGGCTTACGAACTCTTTAATTCGAGACATTCAAAGCTTCAAAATGTAGTTGAAAAGATATTTGTTGTTTAAAAAAAGATTTCTCATACTAATATCACCTAATTATAGCATAAAAAAAAAGATTGGGTCGTATTAGCATGCTGCATGCTGCATACTTCATAACTTCATTTGCAAGTGGAATTAAAATGGTACATACTCTGAAGAGTAAATGGAAGAAAGAGTTATTGATAATTTTAATGATATAAATTCAGTTTCAAATGACGATAAAAAGTATATGCTAAATGTTTAAGAGAGAATAACGTAATAAATATGAAATGCCAGAGCAATTAAATAAAACTGCATATGATTCTTGTCGCTCTTATTATTTTTATTAGTAATCATATTATCGATTACCTTTTTGGACTAACATATTACATAAGATGATTTTATTTTAGTTTTTATTCCTCGTTTAGATTTTTTTATCTTATTAATATTTTTGTAGTAATTGATATTTTTAAATATATATAAATTATGTAACTGCTTAATTACAAGTTGTATTACCAAATATAACATAGGAAATTACGATGTAATTACACTTTATCAATCAAACACGTCTAAAGAATTACAATTCTTTGTAATTACATTTTTATTTAATTATTTTGTGCTCTCCAAACAAACCCTAAAGGTAGACTAAAAATATTTCATAAAAAAATGCTTTATTTTCAACCGTTGATTTAAAAGGTAAACTATAAAAGAAGCTTTAAATAGATGCCACCTTAATATGTTGTAGATGGTAAAAGCCCCTGTGCTAGGTGTCAGATTACATTTTGCCCTATTCACTAAAAAAATAAACAAATTAGGCATTGTATGTTAGATCAAAGAGCAAATTGGTCATTATGTTAAAAAATACATCTATTTCTACTATTAAAATCTAACCCTTATACATCAGCATGAGGTACAAGTAGCATGCTACGTATCACTGTATGGCTATTTCGTCAGCCATGTCAGTTTTTAACTGTACAAGCAGATAAAATTTTTAACAGAAATGATCAATTTGCGCTTTGATTTAACATATAAGGACTAGTTTACTCGTTTTTCAAATAGAGAGGTCAAAATAAAACTTTAATCCATAATACTTTTACCGTTATAGAACTAAGTTTTCCTCATTTAAGTTATCAACAGAATCTGAAGCTCTCTTCTAAGCTTTCATGGGGCCCAATAAAATTACATTTTAATCCCATTTAAGATTAATAATTTAAATTTAAGTCCTTTTAGCATAATTTTTTTTAACTTTATCTTCTAAAAAATTATAAATTTATTGGTATAAAACTTTTGTCTTCACCCTTATCGATCAATCAGGAAGATAGAAACAACAAACAAGGTTATTCCCGCGGTCAAAGCATGCTTAGTCGTTAATGGCAACTACGTAAGCTGTATTTTATAAACGTCACAATTTGCTTTTGTTGCACATTTTAGGGTCGGGGTTTAGATGTTAACATGCACTTAAAACATGTTATGTAAGAATAATGATAACTCATTGGGACACTCACCATTACATGTTTCAAATGTTTGGGTCATTAAAATTTATCTTACACTTACTTCAATCTTTAATCTTTATTTTTTTCGGTGGGCCGATTGAATCTTAACTTAAATGATATCGGAATTGTTGTCAATGCAGGAGGACGTGGATTCAAGTGTGCTGAAGCTCATTATCTTCTTATATATATGAGTAGTTTTAAATTCTGTATCGAACAGAGCATATATTATAAGAATTTATAATAAAATTAATATTAAAAAAAATCCATTTGATGGAAAGTATAAAAAACTCAAAAACCAATTAATTATCGATTAAATTGATCTGATTAACCGAAATAATTTGATGTAATCAACATTTCCCTAAACGTTCACTTGCTCAAAACTACAGCCACCACGATTAAACACTGAGGTAAGCGCAGAATGAGCCAAATCTTGGGGCACAGTGGACCACTGGTTCAGTGTTCATTTAGCGCGCGCACACACACCAATGAGCAATGGCTGAAGTGAAACGTTATTAAATGGTAGCACATCAACCACGTGCTTTGAAAACACAACGATGATCAGATTTTAAACCCCTACAACTACAAATGGAGTTGCCGTCATTGGTGGCAACTTCAATGAAAATGAGCCTTCGAATCATGTGAAACACACACACACCATCCCTGAGTGAGTATATTGTGCATGCAGGAACTCTGTGAATGCGAGAAATGAATAGGGTTAATTTAATAAGCACTACTCATAGGTTTTTAAATTATAATTCCGTAACCATTATGGGTTTTTATCGTTATCTTTGTTTTTTTTTTTTAAAATTATCCGATCAAGAGTTGACATGTGATCTTTTTTTTTTAAATAATATTAAAAATAAATTTAATATCAAATAAATATAATTTAAATTTAAATTATATTATCTCTCTCCCTTTATTCATAGCAGCAAAAATGGAAAAAGACTGAGGTTTTTAGTGTAAATGTAAAAATGAAAAAATAAGAACGTGAAAAATCTAAAATTTAATGGAAATGAAAAAGAAAAAATTGCGAGGAAAGAGAGTAGAAAAATAATGGAAAAAAGAACGTGAAAGAAAAGGGAAAAAAAGCACGAGTAGTTTGAATACGAAGAAGAAGAGGGGAGACGAGAGAATGACGTGAGATCGAGTGCACTGAAAACGCATTATCCTTTTATTTATAGGTTAAGAAGATGCTATGGATAATTTTAGATATTATGTCAAAAAGAGCGGATATGATCAGAATTTATAATAAAATTATTCAAAAAAGAAGTTTTTATTAGTTGAAGTGGTTTTTCTTTAACAAATATAATGAGAGAGGTCACAATAGTTGCGGAATTATAGTTTAGGTATTTAGTTAGACAAACAAAAATTTAGATGCCTAACTAAAAAAATAGTATAGTTTAAGAGTTACTTATTTCAATTAAGTTAAATGAGAATCATGAATAGGGCGTGCGTGATACACGAGTACTCGTAAATTACTCCAATTTCAAAAAAAAAAAAATTAATTTAGTAATTATTAAATGAAGTTCAAGCTCGAACTTAATATTACTCGACTCAAACAGTTTATAAGCCTTATCATGTTTTTCATGTTTAATATATATTTGATAGCATATATATTAAAAAAATTGAAAATCTCTTGCCTGTAGAAATCAGTGTAATATGATGCATATGCTATCTATTATACTGACAAATAATGTGAGTTCCAGCCCGATAAAACTCAGACCATAGCTTAAAGGAGGCCTGGCATAAACCAGCTGAATTATTCATGGATTAGGTCACGTTGAAGTCAGCCTCATGCACAATATTAATATTGAATATAATTGTTCGAGCTCAGCGTAAATTGAAATATAAGACTTAACCCAAATTTATTTATATTTATAAATGATTAATTAGAAATAGTTTAAATTTATTCGTGCATTTTTTTAAATATATAATTTTTTTATTTTATATTTATTGATTATATGTTTTTTCTTTTACTAAATTTCCAAAAATAAATTTAAAATATTTTTAATATTTACATTATAGAGTATATTATGTTTAATTTTCATATGATTTAAATTTTGGGTTTGGGCGAGGACTGGCCCTTTGAAAAGTCTACCTACTGGGCTAAGACAAAGCAGCCGAACACCGTGCTACAAGTAGCCCAAGCAGCCCAAAGGTTCGGTATAAACACTTTTGTCATTTCCCAATACTATATCCAAGGTTCATGAAAAGAAAATATCCATGCTTCCTTTCTTTTATACATTTCCCTCTACTTCTTTCCTTTGGCATTGAAGAGGTTCTGCACGAATATCAAAAAGAAAATATGAAAGAATATATCGCCGATAGCAGTGACTAATCTTTATGTCGTGAGTTAAGGGAGAAACCAATTTGTTTTTTAAAAGTCGAAATTAAATTGTAATTTTTACGATGGTGCAATTTTACTATTTTAATAACCTATATTTTTTTATCATTTTTAAATGATTAAATCAAAATTTTATATTTTTAAGGGTGACAAAAGTGTAATTTTACTTTTACTATTTTAAATTTTTAAAGGGCTTAAATGAAAATTTTTCTATTTTAGAGAGGATCGGGGCCCTTGCTAGCCCCCTAGTTTTGTCCCTATTGTGAGTGCTCTCCAAAAAAGTAATATATTTTATACTTGCTCAAACTCAGGCCGACCTAAAATATGAACTTAAAATTTTGTCTAAATTCGTCTATATTTACAAAAGGCTAATTCAAGCCCATTTTAAGTCTGCTCATATTATTTTAATATTTAATAATTTTATACATTTTTTATTTATTAAAATTTTTTATATAGTCATCTTAACATTATTTTAATATTTACATTATACTAGTATTATATATTTAGTATAGATTTATTTTTCTTAATGTGTTCTAAATTACATAATATATAAACATAACATAATATAAAATATTATAAACTTAAATATGGACCCGGTCGGATCAAGCTCAAGTCTTAAATGTTCAAACCCGAGCTCAACCCATATTTTAAGAGATTTAATTTTTTTTATCCAAAGCTCATTTTTCGGGACTAATATTTTTTCCAAACTCTTCTAAATTTCGGATAAGCCTTTAGGCTTGGTCGAATAATTTTACCCACCACTATATTCTGCACCCTTTATTTATTTGCCAAATGAGCTCTTCTTTGGGTAGTGTTGGTAGGTTTTTATATGAAATTCACTTTGGTCGAGATAAAAAAAGGTTTTAACTTTTTTTTTCTTTAATAAAAGGACCAAGTTGAAACAAAAGAAAAGCAAATGCTTTGAAAGGAAAGAAAAAAAAATTCTTTTGGGAAGAAATGACAACATACATAGCATCTGCAAAAGGCATAGGGGAATCTCACATGACAACGAAGACAACACACAGTTAGTGGGCTGTTGCCCATCATTGCAAATTATGTTTTGGTCCTTAATTTGTGATTCCCTGTCTTCCCAGAATGCTTATGTTTTAAAAATATCATAAAAGCCCTTGTATTAAGACTTAGATTACATTTTACCTCCCTCAACTTAAAAAATAGACAAATTAGTCTTAGTACATTAGATCAAATAATAAATTAATTCTTTCTATAAAAAGATAATTTATTTATACTATTAAAAATTAGCGTACATGATGAAATAACAAGACAACAACATGTAATGTGCTACGTTGACCTAATATACAAGAACTAATTTTCTCTTTTTTGAGTTGGGGGTCAAAATATAATCTAAATCTTACTACAAGAACTTTGATGATACTTTTACGATTTCTAACATTTTTATATATTTATGAAGATTTTGGGGCTGTCTGTATTTAACGATGCCTTCTGCAGATTGGTCTGAATAAATAAGTGTTGATGATGAAAGTCTCAGCTTTGGCTTTCTAATTTAATAAAAAAACAATTTTTTATTTTCCATTCACCAGAATCAAAAGTATATTCTCCACTTCAGAAATAAATAAGGTGTTCAAAAGTTTAAAAGAATTCATATATATATACACATAATTATAATAAAATTAAAGGCTAACCCACTTGTCCATGTTATAGCCTGTTTAGGTTAAAGGTGCAATTAAAAAATAAATTGTATTAATAAGTATTTTTTTAATAAATTAAAAGTACAGGGTTTAATGCATGAATGTTGAAAAGGGTAAGCTTTTTGATATTATGCATATTTGTTTTACGATCGATGTTCGAAGTTTATGGTAGTCCCTATTAACATTGATAATTTCAAGTTTTTGAGAGTGTAATGTACCTTATCATTACACACGTTCACTTGTTGATAAACTTTCGATTTCTTTTATATATATTATAAATGAGTTTTTATATTATTATTAGTGGATGGTATTACTATAATATTTAATTAATTAACATTTTTTTTTTGTTTTCAATAATTCATTAGTTGAAAAAACTATACATATAATAATATAACATAACATAACATGTAACATAACATGTAATGTGGTAGGTAATCTAAATAAAAAAAATTCAAACCCTCACTAAATATATTTGTATAAATAAAACATAAATAATTTTTATTAAAAATAATTAAATATATTTGTATTAAAACGCTCAGGAAAAGACACGTGGATCTAAGGAAGCAGAAAAGTCAAACCTACGAAAAAAACACGTAGATCCAAGGTAAACACAACAATCAATGTCCGAAAAGGCGACCGACTTGGGATTTTCTGTCTTCACTTAGACATAGTCTCTTTCTGCTTTTTTATTTTTATTTTTTCTTTCTTTCCTTTTTTTTAACTGTTATATTTTGCTCGGTCAGTTTACGTGTACGACTCCGCCGCAGCCTCAGCCTCAGCCTCGGCCATCCCGGGAAAAAAAGAGACCAAACTCAATTACCCAATAAGCCAAAACACTGTTCTTTTGCTGACACGTGGGTTTAACTCATTGGTTTAAGTGCTAAACTTCCACTCTGTATAATTCAGTGTATGGGGGAGGAGACAAGATTGCCTGTTAGGCCGTCTGTGTAGCAGTAGATTATAAAAATAAACTATAAATAAATCAATGGCTGTTAATTGTTTCAACAAGCTCCTTCTTTTTTTTGTGTGTTAAAAAGGTAAATTTATATTTTGGTCACTTAACTTCAAAAAGTTACAAAATGATTATTGAATTATTTAAAAAATTTTATTTTAGTCACTAAACTATTGCTGTTGAATGATCTTCTCTATTCACATTATCAGTACTGGTCAAAATCTATTCAAACAATTTTATTCTTCCATCTCTAACACTAACTGCCAAATTAACTTGGATCTAATATATGTTTTTGTACTTGTTATACTAATTCGCTATACCATCATCAAATCGTTACTTAAAAGCTCACTAGTTAAACTTTTTTTCTAAAAAAAACTTAACAACCCAGCGGATTAAATAAAAAACTTTCAAATAATTCAGTGACTTAAATAAAAACTTTAGAATAGTTTAATGACCATTTTATAACTTTTTAAAGTTAACTAACTAATATTTAAATTTACTAATAGTTTAGGGAACTTGATTGTAATTTATCCTTTTGTTGAAACCATCACTGTTTTTTTTTTTTTTTTCTTTTCCTTTCTTTCTCTCTCTATCCCTGTCTGGTTCATGTCTCTTATTGTGTTTTCTCCTAGTAAGGTTTTTTTTTTTCTTCTTCTTCTTTGCTCTTACTTTTTTACATCAAAAGTTAATTACTTTCTTCGAGAAAGGTCTTTCATTTCATTTCCAAGCTTCCTCCTTGTAATGAAGTTTGACCCTTTAAGCTTATAAGCTTCTGCAAAAAAAAAATGTAAACTTTGACTATATTTCTGTATTTCAATTTCAATAGCTTTTTTGGGGAAAATTTTTCTTGGGGTTAATGGATCCAAGGTTTAAAGGGTTTTCAGTTTTCCAGAAGCAAAACTTTAAGGAATTTCATTACCACCCATCCGAACAACCAGCTTCAAGTTTGAGACATGAAGAAGATTTGTCTGAAGATTGTGATTTTTCAGATTCAATTTTGAGATACATAAATGATATTCTCATGGAAGAAGACATGGAAGACAAATCATGTATGCTTCAAGAATCTTTAGATCTTCAAGCTGCTGAGAAATCATTTTATGATGTACTTGGTAAGAAATATCCACCTTCACCTGAACATAACAGTTCTAGTTTTGGGGACATCAATGGGGACATGTTACAAAACCAGACACAAAGCCTTAATGTTTCTAGTATATCTCAATCATCATATAGTTCTTCTTCAATGGTTAATTTAGATGGTATGTTGGAATCTCCAAATAGTACACTTCAAGTACCTGAATCAATTTGGCAATTTAATAAAGGGGTTGAAGAAGCTAGTAAATTTATACCATCAAATGTGGATCTATTTGGAAATTTTGAAAGTTACTCAAAAGGGAGGAAATTTTCTAATAGAGATGATGTTACTGATGAAGATGAAAGGAGTAGTAAACAAGTAGCTGTTTGTTCAGAAACAAGTGTTAGATCAGAGATGTTGGATATGGTGTTACTTTGTAGTTCCGGTAAGCCACCGACCCGTTTCACGGCGCTCCGTGAGTCGTTACGGGATGGGATCAGTCGAAAAGTTCAACAAAAAGGCAGGGGAAAAAACCAGAGTGGGAAAAAAGAAGTAGTGGATTTAAGGACACTGCTTATTACTTGTGCACAAGCCGTTGCGGCTGGTGAGCGGAACGGGACAACGAGCGAGTTATTGAAGCAAATACGACAGCACTCGTCGCCGTTCGGTGACGGGAATCAACGGTTAGCTCATTACCTCGCCGAGGCACTCGAAGCACGGTTAGCCGGTACGGGTAGTCATATTTATAAGAGTCTTGTTAGTAAGAGAACTTCAGCTTATGATATTATGAAAGCTTACTTATTGTACGTTGCTGCTTGTCCTTTTAGAAAGGTTTCTCATTTCATATGTAATAAGTCTATCAATGTTGCATCAAGGAAATCAATGAGGCTTCATGTTATTGATTTTGGTATTCTATATGGTTTTCAATGGCCTACGTTAATCGAGCGGCTTTCCTTGAGGCGGGAAGGTCCACCGAAACTTCGGATTACCGGAATCGATTTCCCGCAACCTGGGTTTAAGCCGGCTGAGAGAGTTGAGGAAACAGGGAGGCGTTTAGCAGCTTATGCTGAAGAGTTTAAAGTGCCGTTTCAGTACAAAGCAATAGCGAAGAAATGGGAGACGGTCCGAGTCGAGGAACTTGAAATCGAGGAGGATGAGTTCGTTGTTGTTAACTGTTTGTATCGTGCTAAGAATTTGCTTGATGAAACCGTGGCGGTACATAGTCCAAGGAATCTTGTTCTCAACTTGATACGGAAGATTAATCCGAATTTGTTCATCCATGGGATTATTAATGGTGCTTACAATGCTCCATTCTTTGTAACACGGTTCCGAGAGGCCTTGTTTCATTTCTCATCGATGTTTGACATGCTTGACGCGATCGTACCTCGCGAAGATTGGGAAAGGATGTTGATCGAGAGAGAGATCTTAGGCAGGGAGGCCTTGAATGCCATTGCTTGTGAGAGTTGGGAGAGAGTAGAGCGGCCGGAAACAGTCAAACAATGGCACGCACGTATCCTAAGGGCCGGTTTTCTACAACAGCCATTTGAACGCGAGATAGTCAAGGAAGCATTCGAGCGAGTCCAGACGTTTTACCACAAGGATTTCGTGATCGACGAAGATAACCGGTGGCTGGTACAAGGGTGGAAAGGCAGAATAATCTATGCCCTTTCTGCTTGGAAACCTGGATAAGGATATCGAAAATTTAGGTTGCGTTCCACCCAGTTCCAGGACTCGTTCGTTACTGTACATACCAACAGAGGCACACAACAAAGCCACGATGGGTCGGTAGGGGACTAAAGAAGACAATACTTTGGATGTCTCGAGATATACGTCTCGGAACCTGAGCATTACCGGAAAATCTGCAGATTTAGACAAGAGAACACATGGACAACTGATTGCAATACATAACAGGTGATGCTGTAAGAAGCAGATTTTATGGAAAAAGGTACACTTTTACAAGCTTTTGTTTGTATGTTTAGCTGATTATACAGGCAACTTGAACAGGGGAAAAAAAGGATTGTAATATTAACATATAAGCATGTTTTCCAATTTTAACTTCTTGTAGTGGATATTCTGTGATGAAAGCTAATATTCATACCTTTGAATACACATATTAATGGAATTATTTACAATTTATTTTAGTCTTTCTAGCCGTATTTTAAAATTTCAGTTTTGATTCAAATGGTAGCAATTAACTTCTCGAGGCTTTATTTTGCTATTTTAGGAATCTTGGAGGCCTCTAAATTAGATAAAAGATCAAACTAATCATTTCTGTTAAAAGATTCATCCATTAGTACTATTAACAACGAGGGTGACTGATAGGGCCGCGAGAATGAGGTACATGTCTAGTTATTTTATCAGTCACGCCGGTTTTTTAAATTTTAATAGAAAGACCAATTTATTCTTTAATCTAAAATATAATGACTAATTTGCTCATTTTTTAGTAGAGGCAAAATACAATCCAATTCTTAATACAAATGGTGTAATGACAAATCTTTGAATTAGATTGAAATTTCAAAATTCTAAAAATATAAAGATTACAAATAGTAGAAAGACTAAAAATAGAATTTGATTTGAAACTTAATGCATCAAAACCCAGTGTTTATATATATATATATAATATATATATAGTTTTTGTTGGTACAAGCATTTTCCAAGACAATGGGTATTTATATGCAGTAGAATCTGGGTTATTCTGCAAAGTTCCAAAGCTGGTGATGGTGAAGATTCCCACAATTGAAGCAAGATTGATTCTTACAGCCATGGAAACCAAGAACCATTATTGTGGGGGAACCAAATTCATTTATTTCTCAACATCAGTTATGCATAATTATAAAGTCAAAAATTTTCAATTCATGTCATAAGCTCAATTAGCATAATTAGCATAAACTAATTTACGATTTAAGAATTCGATTAACTTTTAATTTCAATTTAATTCGAACAACACAAATTAATTCAAATAATAATTTAAAATGAACCAACTCTAAAACCCGAGTTAAACTTTAGATTTGATTCTATCCCTGTTGATAACTTTAAAATATGTTTCAGCTCTAGTGTGAAAATATTCTTCATTTTTTTAATAATGTTCCATCCATCTTTCATGCATCAAATCATATAATATTATAAACAACACCTCCATTATTATATATAATATTGACATCGTGGTTAATACGATTTTTCAATTCGATTAAGACAACACTAATTATGGAATCCAAAACAAGAGGAGGCATAAATTTAACATTAAAAAAAGGAAAAAAGAAAATTCCTTTTTTTTTATTTATATAATAGATATATGTATATATATTATATAATGAAGATGAGAACAATATATCTACATCATATGAACAAAGGAATGTGGACAATATGATCCCACTAGGCATTGATGGCCTTTTTTCTTTTTTTCCTATAATAGAAAAAAAAGACATAAAAAACATATAACATGATCTAAGCTGTCACAGATGTTTCTACTGCAACTTGTCCTGTGTAGTTGACTTCAGATTTCATGTCCATTTCCCATAGTTCTGGTAATGCTTGCTTGATGTTATGGATGCTTTCTAATGCATAATCTGCACCTTTAGGTCTTTGAGAAGAACCAACCTGCATAAGTTTTTGAATTAGCCATTTTGATCCATATGTTCTGAAGGGTCGTTTTTTATTTTTCGTGAGAAACTTACGAGGACGGTGTGAAGACCGACGCGTTTTCCGGCCTGGATGTTGCGTACGCTATCGTCGAAGAATAACTGCAATGAAACGAAACAATCAGTAACATACGTAGGAGGTGGGACTTAAATAGCTTGTATAGGGAGTAATCATCTTACTGTTCTTTGAGGGTTGATTTTGGCTATCTTGAGAGCTCGTTCGATGGCCGATTCTTGCGGTTTACACGCGATGGGTGTCTTGGGTAATGTTACGTCGGGGTTCGGGTTATCGAAGTGGCCGATTATGTCGAAAATTTCGGGGGTTTTAAGACTATCATTTCTTGTGACAGATGATCCCAAGAATTCAATGTCATCTTCATCATCAGAAACTGTGTTCTTATGGATAGGATTAAGGGTTTCAAAGCAAATAATCCCTTCAAAACAGTCCTCTAATCCCAGTTTTTTAAGAGCTTTTTTAGCATGGTCCTTGTCTGCATTTGTAAAGATCTAAAGAAAACAAAACACACATTAAGTTTTGTTAGGTGACAATGTAATAAAAGTATGCATAAGGGTACATCACTAATCAAATACTTACAATTTTTCTAACAGGCAAACTAAGCAATAGACTCCTTAATTGAGGATCTTGTCTTAAGTTCTCATAAGGGAGTCTTCCATGAACATAACTGTTACACGTGGAAAAAAAAAGTCAAAAGATCAATCATAAAAAAGAGAGGAAAAAAAAGGGGGTTTCAATTTTTAATTTTCAAATTACCTGTGGTATTCATCATAGTCAAAGTCATAACCAATAGCCTGCAAATGAGCAAAAAGAAAGCAATTTACACATTAAATATATATTATATATGTTTTACTATATTTATGTGTAATGACAAGGATGTTAAAAAGGGTAAATAGATACCCTAAGGCCAGCCATTGTTGTCCCATAATTCTTGTACAAAGCATTGGACAATTCAACAATTTTGTCCTTTTCAATTCCAAGCTTTTCAACCATGTAATCTGCAAAAACAAAATGGGATTCATTTTTTAACATTTGGATTACAATGGAAACTTGGAAAAGAGAGAGGGTTGGGGGGGGGGCATCAATGCAATCCTTTTACCTTTGATGTTCTTTCCACATTCTCTTTGAAGACCAGAACTAACAGGGTAAAGGGTATCATCAAGGTCTGCAAATTTCAATGAAAAAATGGGTTATTAGATTCTTTTCTTAGGCATTTATTCAAACATCTACAAGGTGCTTGTTAAAGTACATTATTTAGCTTACCAAATAGAAGGCAATCATACTTAGGCCTTAGAGTTAGCCTGTATTGGTTCTCATATTCCATTTTTGTATCTTGATCAAAAGGAAACCTTGAATAAATCAATGGAAATGAAGTTAATTATCACTCAAAAACCAACGATTAATAATAAAGTAAACCCCAATTTCCCCATCAAAGAAAATGGGGTTTTCATTATAGGACAAAGACTTCAATGAACAAAACCCAGAAAGGAAATGTGGGAAAACAGAGGAATTAAGCAAAAGCTGGAATGAATCAATATACCTTAAAGAGTCTTAAAGAATGGCAAGAAACAGAGCAATAACAGAGGAAACAGAATGTAATATTGTGTTACAATGAAGACCAGAGAGGGAAGGGGGGGGAAGAAGATGAGAAGCTAAAAGGGTTTTTATAGGCAAAGATGGTTGGCTCCTTTTTCATTATTTAAAAAAGAAAAATCAAATCTTTTTGCAAACAACAACATTTTTACCTATTTTTTAAATTAAAAAAAATTCAAAACCGAGTTAGCTGTCCAAATAAGACTGTCGTCACACGTTGTCCTAATTTTAACGGTTCCAATTTATCCTAATTTTTTTATTATTAAGCAAAATCTAGAATTCCCCAGAATTTTGTTGCAAATTTTCGTTATATCGTCCAGAAATTATTTTACGAAATCTTCTTTTAATATCATTTATGATTTTTTTAATTATATAATGATATTTTAATAATTTTTATTGACACGTTATTTTACTAATTTTTTTAATTCTAAACCATAAATTTTAAATCTAAACTCAAATCTGAACTTTGAATCTCAAACTCGAACCTTAAACTTTAAATCCGAACTCGTTTAATATTTGGGATTCAGAATAAAAAAAATTATCATAATTATGTGCTAATGACATGTTATTAAATAATTAAAAAAACCATAAATAATGCGACGGAAATGGTCCTTTCCAATTAATAATTAAATAATTAAAATAAATTTATTTTTCTTTTAGCTTTTTAGGTGAAAATATCACAAAATAACGCGAAATTCTAAAAAAAATCAAATTACAATATGTGTAAATATTGAGGGTTAAAATTATTATTATGCCAATTTTAAAAGCTACAACGGGCTGTAAAAAAATCGAATAATTGAGTGATTATTTCGTAACTTTTAATAATTGAATGACCAAAAAAACTTACTAATAACTAAATGATCACTAGTGCAATTTACCTGAAGATTTTGATTCAATCATGCCCAAATCTTAAATATTTCTACATAATTATAGAATGATTTTTTTTCTTTTGGCATCCTCTAAAGTTTATTTTGTTTCATTTTAGTCCTAATCTTTTTGGATCCTTTAAAATTTACTCTAATTTGCTTCTTTTGAATGAAAAATTCGACCGAATTGTTAAAGTTTTAACAACACTAACACCGCAATACGTGTAACAATTCATATGTTTTTCATTGTCAACATAGATAATTTTTTAATAAATTATATATTTTTATTTTTTTTAATTTTCATAAAATATACGTGAATTATCACACCAGCTATTAAGTTATTATTATTAGAACTTCAACAATAATTAACTCTTTCGTCTAAAAGAATAATTCGATTAAATTTGGAGTTGAAAGCTTCCATGGCAAAAATATCTGTACTTATTAAAAAATTTTAAATATTCTTAATTAAATTAATAATTTAAATTAAAATATAAATTTAATTAAAAAATAAGACCAATAATTGCATATATTTAAAAATAAGGGTATGAAAGAAGTAAAATAAAAATTCATGGAGATGTGTGTATAATTGGAGGTAATGCCGCCATTGACGTAATATGAAAAGGACTTATCCTAATACTTGTCGTTAAGTATACGAAAAGTTAGATTTAAGCATATTAATCATTGTTATGCATCATATACTAGTAAAATTGTATTTTGGTCCTTCTAGAATTTTTTGTTATATTATTGACTCTTTTTAAAATAATTTTTTAGTTTCGACTTCGACCCTAAATTTGACCAATTCTATATATAATATTAGTTGAACTGCCAAATTTATTGGTTTTCGAGTCAATTAATCAGTTCGGTTCGATTTTGACAATTGTGATTTCATTATTAATTTTATCTTAAATTTGAAAAAATATAAGAAAAAAAGATTGTTGTATTTTGTGAGACCCGAATCCCGTCACTTGTTGAATAAATAAATACAGTGACAAAATAAGGGGATCTGTGGGGGCGAGAGGCCGAAGCCCGTATAGAACTATACTTGTACTATTTGACTTTGATTAAAACAAAGTTTTTCAATCTTTAAATAGATGTAGTCGAAACTCCTCTTGTATCATTCGTTTTTCAACATTAGTGATTTTTTTTTCCTCTGCCCGTGATTTTTTCCCGAAAGAATTTTCACGTAAAACCTGCGTATTCTTATTTTTCTTTTCTTATTACTTTGTAATCGTTATATCGTCACTATCGACGTTTATTATAACAAGATTAGTATAAATAAAAAGAAGACTGATAAAGAGAAGGGGAAACTAAAAATAAATTAGTCCTTTCTTCCTCATTCAAAGGCCTATAAATTATATGATAGATAGTTACTTACAAGGAAAAAGACATAAAGACAATAGTTTTTGTGGTGGAGAGGATTGGGTCTTTTGATAGGATCATTTCTAATTTCTTTTCTCTCAATTATCTCAAACTATTTTAATTATATGGGTGGCTCAATGTCTATGATTATGACTTATTATTATATTGTTTTTCCCTTTTTTATGCTAAAAAATAGAATACTTTTATTATATAAACATACATATATGGTATTAAAACCAATTATTGGTGAGGGGTGTTTTATTTTTACCCATCAAAATCGATTTTTTTCTCGCTGCAACAAGTTATTGGTACAATGGTAAGAGTTTATGTTTACTTCGATAATCATACGCATCTTCATCTAATGGTTATAGAATTTAGGGTCTACCATATTTATGGCTATTAAACTATTAGAGTTTGTGTTTTGACCGTTCAACTTCAAAAAATTATTTGAAAGTTTTCATTTTGAGTCATTGGTATTTAAAATCATTGTTGTATGGCATTTTTTGTTCGCACTGTCTGCATTAATCGAAACCTCTCATCGCTGCTGTATTGACCATTAGATTGGCTTGGATCTAAAATCTGTTCTTCTACTCATCAATGGGTAGTGATCCATCGTATGGTTCGTCGAATAATCCTTTAGAGTTCGCTAATTAGATTTTTCTTTAAAAAACTTAACAACTCAGTAATCTAAATAAAATTTTTTTGAATAGTTTAATAACTATTTTGTAAATTTTTAAAGTTGAATGACCAAAATTATTATACGTAAAATTAAATATTACAAAATAACATAATCTATCCTATAATTTTAAACAGTACTAAGACTTCATTCATAACTTAGGATATTTTTAAATAGTTTTGTGAATAAAAAATTATTATTATTTAATTATTTTTCAAGTAGATGCTGGCTTGTGGTTATTGGATGATTTAAGCCTTCAAGTTATTATATATAATTTGTTTTTATTCATAAATCTTTAGGATCATTATTGTAGATTGATTGATATATCTTTTCCAAAGCTATACAAATAGTTGGGTATTGCATTATATGATTTTATAGCCAATCATACAACCAATTTTCACATCAAAATCATCAATTTCTTTTAAATATTAATTTAATATTTTATATCATAAATATCGGTATCACGATTTGAATGAGTAGATACGTATCGTTTCAATCTTAAATCGATATTAAATGGTCAAGATATTAAAAATATATTTAAATATGGAATTTTTGTGTTGAGTGAAAGTGTGGAGTCTTTTTTTAATTTTTAAGTAATGACCAGTTGTCCAATATATTTATTTAGCATTCAACTCTAGCTGTTTTGTTTAATAAGAAAATGTCAAAATTGTTTAAAAAGAAACATGTTTAATTACGTAATTAGTCCCTATATTCTGCGTAAGTTATGAGTTTAATCCATGTATTTTAGTAAGCAGGTAAATCTGTTTGATTAAATTTTGCTATCAGTCTTCTACTATGTGCAAAGCTATAGATTTAATCCATGTTTTTAATTGAATCATTCATAGTTCCTATATTCTTTGAATTTCGGAATTTCAATATATTTTTTTGCGCGTGAGTAATTTGGGGGAAAAAACTAAATTAATGAATTTAACAAATATCATTTGGTTAGGACTGAAATTTCAAAATTCAAGAAAATATATGTATTAAATTTGCAAATTAAACAAAATACAAAGACTAATGATAGAATTTAACCAAACATAAAAGGGCAGTGCCAAAAAACAGAACCAACAATCATGATTAAAGTAGTAATTAATTTTTTAATGTTGGATTATTGAAAGAAAGAAATAAATAAATAAAGTAAAGGAGTTGCCCTAATGTTGGGAGGAGGGTATTATTGGGAGCAAGATACATAATAATTCAAATCTAAAAGTTGAATTTAAAAACAGAATTTAAAGCCAAGTTGAAAACATCCCAAGAACAAATGATTGGGGATGAAATTATTTTTTCATCAATGCTTATCTAAGTTTTGCTTTACAACAAGCAACCCAATAATTTATTGGTTATCCTAATCTTTTATGATTTAAACCAACTTTTAATTCGATTTGATCCGATTTTATTAAAAAAATTAATCAGACTTAAGTCATTAGATAAATTGGTTTTTGTAAAATGAGCCCTCAATTTTAAAAAAAATAATTAAAATTTTCCAAAATTTTTGCACTCAGTTGAACCCTTGAATTGATAAATTTAAGTAATGAAATCCTTTTTGAGCAACGTTGATTATTAGAAACTAACAACAACGCTGATGTGGCCATTAATAGACGTCATGCCAGCAATCAGTGCTAATGTGTTATTACCATGACAATAATTGAGGCTAGACGTGCGTACTGTTGTGGACCGCCACGTTAGTTATCATTAGTTTCTAATGGTCAACATTAGTCAAAGAATTTTGTTGATCAAAATTGTTAATTTAAATTTTAAGGCTATAAAAAGAAAATACGTAGGTCAAGATTGTATTTTTTTTTAGTGATGTTAAATAAATCAAATCAAGATCGAGATTCAGATAAATAAAGAACTGATCGAACCAGCTCTTGCCAACCCTAAAAGCAACACCCTAAAAGCTTGTCTTCTTCTTTGGTCGCCTACAAGCCTCCAATTATTATACCCTAAAATGAAATGTGACCCACATCATCACCATCATCTTTAAGGAATCCTACTCTTTAAGGACGATGACACGCACTTTCTTTGGCCATGGTAATTGTAGACTGATATTCAGCTCAATAACACCATAGGTTTGTGATTATTACTCGTTGGACATCTAAAATTACATTCAAATCCACAAAATTTGGATTTGAATCCACAAAAACTCTTTTATATATATAAAATTAAATTATAAGCATTTTGTAACCAATAATTTTAAACATCAAAATTTGAATCTGTAATTGTTATTCGAATAAGCAATGCGAATTGAGATAATGGTTCGTATCAAGTGGAGATAGAAATTTAAAAAAATCTGAATATGAAAAATCCACAGATATTTGAATCCACAATTTGCATTGCCATCCCTAATGTCCAAGAATTGAACCTAAAAGCTAATGTCAACCAAGACATTATTTCAACGATTAAGAAAATTAAAGTATAATTGATTACACTGCTAATGGACTTTCATTAAATTTAAATATGTGACATTGAACCTAAAATCTAATGTCAACCAAGACATTATTTCAACGATTAAGAAAATTAAAGTATAATTGATTACACTGCTAATGGACTTTCATTAAATTTAAATATGTGACATTGTAATATTCAACGGGAAATAATTAGCCATATTACGAATTGAGTGTTAATGTTTAAATGAGTAAAAAGACTAAATCTCTAACATTTAAAAGTTTGAAACGTAAAAAGGATTGAAAGCAAAATTATACCAATTTGTTTAATTTAATGGTTGAAATTTGGAACAAGGTAATGTCTACTATATTTTATCTATATAACCGAGAAGATAATGTGGCTAAAAATTGTAATAGTGAGGACAAGAGGGAAAAAAAAACCCTGTTGGAAGGTTTAGATTAGGTGGTTTTGCAGTTTTGGGGTTTGGCTCCAAGTCATTGGGACATACATTTCCATATTGTCACAAAAATAGAACAGATGTGTGTAATAAAGTCCATGTGACATGGTACACCACAAAACTATTACTACATTCCAAAATCTCATTTTCAAAATGCCCCATCATCATGTCCTTCACTTGCTGTTTTCCACCACAAAGTTCCATGAACCAAAGGCATACCAAGTTAACTCAACATGTGAGTATCATTCATCCATTATCCATTATCCCACATCATTTAGGCAAGTCTCTTCATTCTTTGTTTATAAGTCATAAATGCATTGAAGTTAAGGTGTTGTGTTAATTGTCCTTTAACTTTTTCTGCATTTTTTTACTGTTTCTAATGCATACTGTGTAAATTAACACCATCTATTTGGAGTTTTTCAATCATTTAAGCTTAAGAAACGTATAGGGTTGAATAAAGCAGTTGGAAAATTGGTTTATGGGATTAAATAGGAATCCTAAATTCTTTAGAAAGCTAAACTGTAAATTTATCGTTATACTATAATTTACAATTTTTAAAATTTGAAGGAGCTATAAGATAATTTTATCATTTTTAGAGGACCCACCACTTGTCCTTGTACATATACCTAGGGGTAACAATAGAACAAGGGTAGTTAAATATCGCTAAATTCATAAAGATTTCGGATACATCTATATATACCGTCCCTTTTCATTTCATTCTATTCTATGGTTATAATAATTTCAATATGCATTTGACATATAGATATGAAAAAAAATCCGTCCCGGCTCGTCTCATTTTCATTATTAAAAAGAAGTAATAAAAAATTCGAAATTTATTGAAAAGTTATATTCCAAAAGATGTAGGATTCATGATTGGTTTTTGGGATCATGATACTCTTTCAATTGCAAACCAAATTTAGTGTCCCTAATGCCACATTACATGTACTTTTAGAATTGACTTTGACATTAAATGTAACCATTTATACAACTTGTAAGGTATTGTTGATTTTGGTCTATTAAGTATCCCATTTTGTCTTAAATAAAAATATATGTACTGGGTTCGAGTGTGTTGAACGTATTATCCTCTTGTTTATGAATTACGGAGGGCTTATGGGTAGTTCTAGACATTGTATCAAAAAAAGCAGATATGATCAAAACCTATAATGAGATTGTTTAAAAAAAAATGTCCAAACTTATTTTGAGTTCTAATGTAGAACCAAGGACAAATTTAAGGGTAGGCAGAAACTTTGGTCCCCTAAAAATAAAAAATTGTTATGTAACTCCTATTTAAATTTACACTTTGATCTCTCAAAATTGAAAAATATTCAATTAAATCCTTTTAAAATAATGTAATATAAATTAATACATAATAAAATTATATTTTAACCTATCAACAAATTATAATTCAATTTTTACCCCTAAAATAATTTTTGGATTCCCCATATGTAGAACCGATATGAAATTCATAATTTATCTAGGAGCATGAAAAGTGCAATTTTTTTCCCTTTAATAAATCCATCTATTTTTGGGCCATTTTCATGGTTATGATTAAGCAAAGTGTTGAGGCCTGTTGGGTCATGATCTTACATTTACAATCGGCTTAAATTTTCATAATAATATTTTGATTTTTTTTTAGATTAATCTTAGAAATTGACAGCTTTTCTCATTTGGTCCTCCAACTTGAATTTTGTTAATATATGATAATGTGACACTTCGAGATTGTATCAGGTCATCTTTAGATTCAATATAATTTTTAAAATTTTCAAGTGATGAAGCGGCATAAACTTTGAGTGCCACATCATCACCTTAATAGGATCTAAGTTTAAGGATCAAATTGAGAAAATGTTACCAAATATTAGGACTAATGTGAGTTGAAAGAAAGTTAGAGACCAAGTTGAAAAAAGTTACGGGTTAAATGTTTTTTTATCCTTAATTAAAAAAAATTAAAAACTTAAATAAGTAACAATAAGTTAGGGTTACGTGAAAATTAAAATTTGTCACTATATTTTACATTAATTAAAATTTTTTATTATACTTTTGAGCTAAAGCTAAATTTACCGTTACACTTTGACTTTATATTGATTTTTTCATTTTTTTTACTTTTATTTGATTGAATTTTGGCAGTAAAACTGTAAAATTAAATTAAAAATGATTCTAATAGCTAAAAACCATAAATTAAGTAAAATAAAATATTTGTTTATAATATTTTGAGTGATAAAATTTAAATTTAGTGATAAATAGATTCAAAGTTTAGAAGCAAAATCGAATCACAGAATAGTTGAATGGTAAATTTACCCATATCCTTAAAGTGTAACGGCAGAAAAATCAATTAAAATAAAATATAATGAACAAATTTATAGTTTAACCCAATAAGTGTTGTCTCATAAAGCTGTAAAGTTTTAAAAATTCGCGATTAAGTCCAAATAAATATTAATTTTCATTTGTTTGATTATAGAATTGTAAGTTTTATTAAAAAATGTTTTAAATGCAAAGCAATGTTGATTAGGACTGTAAATCTTTCCTAAAATGAACTATAATTTGATTTGTAAAGTCAGAATGGAATAAAGTTGTTGAAGCTTCAATTCAATGAAGGCTTTTTTTTACAGAATTTTAGTCATAGTTTTGATAAGTTGGATTGACTTTAGCTATAAATTTACATCAATTAATGGGTTTTTTTTTTCAATAAATAATTTCTTTACCTGTAAATTGAAGAATAAAGTGGATTTAAATGCGTTTGAATTCACCTACTCTGTAATATTGTAAATAACCACAAAATTTTTTTAAAAAATGCATTAATGAAAAATTTATAATAATTTTGGGTGATGAAAATATAAAAGTAAATGTGATTGTAAAAAAAAAAAGTAACAAGTAAAACAAGTAACTTTCTAAAGTGATGGATTATCTTTCTTTTCTAAAAAAAAAAATCAAATTTATGGTTAGTATAATTATGTTGACTAGTTGCCCTTCCCATCTCATTTTGAAGGTGATGCTAATTAAGTGTCAATTTTGAAAAATTATGTCAGAAGGATCAAAATTAGATTGTAATTTTTACGATAGTAAAAATATAATTTTATCATTTTAATAGTTTATATCTTTATAATTTTTAAAAGATTAAATTAAACTTTTATCACTTTTTGAGGGTCAAAATATAATTTTACCTTTATTAATTCAAATTTTAAAAATTTAAACAGGACTAAATGATTTTTTATTTATTTTAAGAGAACCGAAAGCACCTGCCAGCCCGTAGCTACACCGTTGATGCTAATTATGGAGAAAATTTTAGCCAATTTCGAGCTAAAAATTGTTGGAATTTATGTAAAATTATCTTTGCAATATATATATATATACTTGAATATTTTAAAACAAATAGAAATAAATTTATTTTAAATAAGGTGATAGTATTTAATGGGTTAAATTACGCGGTTTTGGTATAAAATTATAAATTAATATAATGGTAAAATTTCCTTTTGACCTCTCCTCCTCCTAAAACTTTTCTACCTTTGCATCTATCAGTGTGATGAATTAGAATGAGTATTTATAAAGTAAAAAGTCTACACTAAAAGTTTAATCAGAATAAGGACAAATTAATAACATTGTTGAAGTAGTTCAATTAATGTCAAATTAAAGCATAAAGACTAAATCCTAAATTCAAGCATAGTAAAAGTACGAAAACCACAATTTGACCTATGGCACTCAAAATATACATGTTGATAACGTAATGCTAGAATAGGTGGTTTGAAACAGATAATTGAGGTTGTCCCAACGTAAGCAGTGATGTGGAAGATTTATAGGTTTGACCAATCACTTTTTGTTATTAGGGCAAGCAAAGAAAGTAAATGGTTGGAATGAGGACATTGAATAGTACTAAAAACCAGTTTAAGGAGCAGATATGAGTCGGTTTCAAGGGTGCCATCGGATGCAACATCCTTGTCTTCCAAACACTTGTTTCCCCCCAACTAAATCCCACTTATCATCCTTGACCTTTGTCTTACAAAAATCTCTCTTCTTTTTTTTTCTTCTTAGTTTTCAATCCTTCAATGCCTAATCTTCAAAGTACCTTTGTATAGTTCGAAATGTATATATTGGTTTCCACATGCAACATGTCAAAGGAGATTGCTTTAAGGGGTTGAAAGTGCAATTTTACCATTAATTTTTGTTAAATGAGTTTAGGATATGGACTTGAAAATGATGAAACTGATGTTTAGTGGTGTAATAATATAATTAATTGTTTGCTTAAACGAAAATCATTTGATAAAATGATGACAAATTTTATTCCTTAGTTTCAAAGTCAAAATAGTTGTGGTTTTCTAAACAAGATTTAGAGACAAAGGAAGAAGTAGGAAGTACCTTGAGAACACAGTAACAATGGCCTTTAAAATCACACCACCGCCTCCTTGTGTCTTCCATGCGGCATTTCTTTTTGGGTAAACTGTCAAAATAGTCACATTTGTTTGACTCAGGTTACATATTAGTCACTTATGTTATCGCGTTATATCATTTTAGTCACTGAGTCATTAACTGCTATTAATGGTATAACGGTAAGCTGACGTGACACGTTAATAATTATTTCGAACAAAAATTTTAGGTTAATTTATACATGGTCCCCTTATCTGTTCATTTTGAGTAACTTAATTTTTTTTTCTTTTATGTTTTTTAACTTTACTTTTTTTTCTTTATTTTCCATTATCTTCAGTTTCTCCTTTTGTTTTCTTCCCTTCTCCATTTCTTTTAACGTAGTTTTTCTATATTTTCCATTTGTTAAAACTAGTCCCTATACTTTTTTTTTGAACAATTTAATTTTTTTAAGTGAGGCGAGCTTGTGGACTAGTTTCAACAAATAAAAAAAATCTACGTTAAAAGAAATGAAGAAGGAAAAATAGAGGGAGAAGTAAAAGAGAATGAAAAAAAATGAAAGTTAAAAGAACATAAAAGAAAAAATTAAATTACTCAAAAAAAAAAAAAAAGGAACCAATTGTAGAATTTAACCTAAAATTTTCATTTAAAATGATGATTTAACATGCCACATCAGCTTACCATTACATTGTTAATGGCAATTAACGGCTTAGTGACTAAAATGTTATAATGCGATAACGTAAGTGACTAAAACCTAACATTTCAAACATAAGTGACTAAAATGTAACCTGAGGCAAACAAAATTGATTATTTTGGTAGTTTACCCTTTCTTTTTTAAGGATATTGGACAACAATTTTCAAGATTATATTTGATGAAGAGATTCGATTAGGTACGATTATTTCAAAGTAGTTCTAGTATGTAAAAGATGATTTCTTTTATATCGTGGCATAACAAAAAATCTAATTGGATTGCATTTCACTCTTTATACTAAAAAAAAAGGCATAACAGTCCATGTATGTCAGAAGAAAGAGCAAATTGATCATTTTGTTAAAAATTTCATTCATTTCTACCGTTAAAAACTGATCTTTGTATGTTAGGACGAGGTATATGCGACATCCCACATGTCACTGTTGAGTTATTTTGTCAATTACGCTGATTTTTAATAGTACAGATAAATAAAATTTTTAATAGAAAGGATCGATTTCCTCTCTGAACTAACACGCAAAAATTAAATTGCCCATTTTTTGAGTAAATAAGAATAAAATACAATCTAACTCCTAGCAGAGAGGCATCTATGACTTGTAACAAACCATAATGAAAAAACAAATGCCGACTGCAATAATGAAACACGTTACACTCTGGACAAAAGAAAACCTAAAAATTTTAGTGATGAACTCATCATATTACCTGATGTAATTTAAGTATTTGACTTTTTTTTTCCTTTCTTGTCAACTAAGTTAATTTCTGTACATATATACCAGCTATGGGATTTGTTTGTACACACAAGCAGTCCAAATAAATTGACACTTCTTTTTAATTACATAATAAGGACCACTAAGTAGATTCTTAAGTGATGATGTGATGTGCATAATCTACCTGTTTTATGTCTTTGTAAAAAGGACCAATCAAGAAAAAGGTCATCCTGGTAATCAAGATTTACTTCGAAGTTTAGACAAACAAACCCAAAAGAAACAAAATAAAAATAATTATAAAACTCTTTACTTTACCAACACTCTAAAGTTCAGCTCGACCAAGACCATCTTAACAGTGAAAATAATAATAAAAAAACCTTAGCACCTAATCAACATTTCAACCATATATATATATACACACACACATTTTACTCTTATATATTACCCTCCTTGTTCTTAGCTTTTTTCTTATTCTAAGTTTACGATTGAAACAAATTAGAAAAATGGCAGCTTCACATATGCTGTTTTGTTTTTGGGTTTTATTGCTGTTTATGAACAATGCAGCTGGTGAAACAAGACACTACAAGTTCAATGTATATATTAATGGAATTGTTTGCTTTGCTTTTGTGTTTTTCAATTTATGTTTTTCATAATGTTTTAATGTGGTGGTGTTGTTTAAATGATTTAAGGTTGAGTACCACAATGTTACGAGACTATGCCACACGAGGACGGTTCTGACCGTGAACCGGAAGTTTCCGGGGCCTCGATTAGTGGCCAGGGAAGGTGATAGAGTGATTGTTAAGGTGGTTAATCATATTGCAAATAATGTCACCATTCACTGGTATGAATCTTTGGTTCGAATGGTAATGCGATGTTGAACTTGTTTTTGCTTTTTCTAATGATTTGTTTGGTTTTGTCTGAAACAGGCACGGTGTTCGACAGTTAACGACAGGATGGTCGGACGGACCGTCTTACATAACACAATGTCCTATACAGACAAACCAGTCGTACATTTATAACTTCACAATTACAGGACAAAGAGGAACTCTGTGGTGGCATGCTCATATATCTTGGTTGAGAGTATCGATTTGTGGGCCGATAATTATACTCCCGAAGCGTAATGAATCGTATCCGTTTGCGAAACCCGACAAGGAAGTCACCATTATGTTTGGTAAGATAAACTTGGCATATGTAATAATAACATTAATGTAAGGCATAAGCATCGGCTTATCCGGTTTCGGGTTTCGGGTTTCAGGAGAGTGGTTCAATTCGGACCCTGAAGCTATAATCAGCCAAGCACTACAGACAGGTGCTGGACCAAATGTTTCGGATGCATTTACTATCAATGGCTACCCAGGTCCACTCTACAATTGTTCTTCTAAAGGTAATGTATCATTTAGTGCTAAAATTAAACCATTCATGCAATGTGATAGTTGGAGTTTAACGTCATAATTTCCGGCTGTACGAATGCTTGTAGACACTTATAAGTTGAAGGTGAAACCGGGAAAGACGTATCTTCTCCGATTAATCAATGCTGCACTTAATGATGAGCTTTTCTTCAGCATTGCCAATCACACGGTAACGGTGGTCGAAGGTGATGCGGTATATACCAAACCTTTCGTGACCGACAAGTTAGTCATCACACCTGGCCAAACCACAAATGTTCTGCTCAAAACCAAACCTGAATTCCCTAATGCCAACTTCTTAATGGCTGCTAGGCCTTACTTTACCGGACAAGGCACCTTCGATAACTCGACTACTGTCGGGATTCTCGAATATGAACATCCATCCCATCATAATCACAAATCATCTAAAAATCTCACCATAATTCAACCAGTACTCCCTCCTATTAATGCTACGGGATTTGTAGCAAACTTTACAGGGAAATTTCGTAGCTTAGGCAATGCTAAATACCCTGCTAACGTACCGAAAACCGTCGACAAGAAATTTTTCTTTACGGTCGGACTCGGGACGAACCCTTGTCCGAAAAACACAACCTGTCAAGGACCTATCAATTCAAGCAAATTCGCTGCTTCGGTAAACAATGTTTCATTTCAACTCCCAACTATAGCTATACTTCAAGCACATTACTTCGGACAAAATGGAGTATACACTACAGATTTTCCTACACAGCCATTAATTCCATTTAATTACACCGGCACCCCACCGAACAACACGAACGTTATGAACGGAACACGGTCAGTGGTGCTTCCGTTTAACACAAGTGTTGAGCTAGTGATGCAAGACACAAGCATACTTGGTGCAGAGAGTCACCCACTCCATCTTCATGGATACAATTTCTTCATCGTCGGACAAGGTTTCGGCAACTATGATCCGAATAAAGACCCTTTGAAATTCAACCTCGTCGATCCAATGGAGAGGAACACGGCTGGTGTACCGGCTGGCGGTTGGATCGCTATTCGGTTCTTTGCAGACAATCCAGGTAAAAATCATCTTTTTCAAGCCATGGAGGTTCTCTACTAGGAGTGAACTGTATTTGCACTCTATATTAAAAAAATAGCAAATTAGTCCCTTTACGTTAGATTAAAGCATAAATCAGTCCTTTTGTTAAAAGTTTCATCCCGTCCTACTGTTAAAAACTAGTCCTTGTAAGTTAGCGTAAGGTATCATGTGTCATTTTCTAGTTATTTCGTCAATCACACCAGTTTTTAACAGTACATGATGGATTAAATTTTTGACAAAAATGACCAATTTATCTTTTGATTTAACGTACATGAACTAATTTACTCATATTTTAAGTAAAAGGGTAAAATATAATCTGTAATATAAGTGTCGTGATAGTTTTACCAAGGTAATATTATATATGAGTGCAACAAATATCAAATAATCTGTATTTGTGTTTTGTTGTGTACATAGGTGCATGGTTCATGCATTGTCACTTAGATGTTCATACAAGTTGGGGATTGAGAATGGCATGGATAGTGTTGGATGGTCCAGGACCAAACCAAAAGTTGCAACCACCACCGTCTGATCTTCCACAGTGTTGATTTTGATGCTTTAAAAGATATAAAAATTGTCCCTCTCTTCTTCTTTTTTTGTCTTGTATTGGAGTGATTCGTTTGATGTTTGTACATATCATTGAATAATGGATGGATGAATGGTTTGATTGATCAGTTGAGGGAATGTATACAAAGCAAGTTGAGGTGTCAGCATCTGATGGATTTATCTCATTTAATTTATTATGTTCTTTTTCTTTTCTTTTTTGCTTTTAATATTGTTTTTAAGTTCCTTAATTAGTTTCCTTCGTACTATCATTCATTGTTTGCTGCAAATGTAAGGTGGGGAAAAAAAAAAACACAAAGATCGTTCGGAGCTTGGCATACAGTTGAAAAAAATTCTAATGTACTTAGTCGGTGAGCGTGAATTACACGAGCCAATTAAAATGGTTAAAGCTTTGTTAATGTTTGAAGCGTTTGTTTTGCATTTTAACATAGCGCGTGATATGATAAACCTAAGATGAGCGACGTGAGTTTGTTTTCTGGGAGGTAGCACCATGCATAAGGCGGGCGCTTATGTTTACGTAATAAACAAAGGTAAATTTGGGAGAAAACCTGTATTTTTCTTAAATTCACGCTCATGTCACTTCACATTTCAATAAATTCATATTTAACCCCTCCTTAAATCTTTATGTTATCATTTAGGCCCTCCTTAAACCTACACATTTAGGTCTTTGATGTAATCATATTGGATTGTAGAAAGTACGGAGACCAAGTACGACGATATGGTAAATTTGTAAATGAAAAAACTTTGTATTTAGTTAGAAGGGTTGTGCACATGTGTTTACATGATTTGATACACTTTGTATCTGTTGATTTGCATGATCACTTCTACATTGTTATGACCTATTAGTAAAAAACCCAATTAATCCTATTTCTGAATTCCTTTTTGAGACTGCCTTGCTTTGGTCCTTTTTCAGATCCTCCTCCATTATCACTTGCTGGCGCCACCAGGGGCTTCTTTTTCCTGGACTACCAGGAGGTGACGGCATTATAGGCTACAACTTGAAAACTGGGGATATTTGAATCCCTCATGTTACCACAAGTAAAACGCAAACTTCATTTTGATGTTGATGCAACTGGTAAGCCATCATAGGCTGTTCGGAAACGGAGACCATTACCTATGTGCCTTGATGTAGGGCATATCCAGCAAATGATATTTGAACCCAATACCTGAAACAATAAGATGGGAACATATGAAAAAGATGAAAATGGCCTAATACTATAGTTTTGTAAAAGCCACCATTGCAGCATTTACATGCCTCTACAGAGAAAGGTTAGAGAGCAGGTTCGTTACTAGTTATTACCGTTGTTAGATTATCGTAGGCACCGAGATCATATGGATGCTTATAGACGTTCCCTGCTCTCTCTTGAAGCCATGTGGCTCTCACCCCTTCATGATACTGCCGGTTTTTTAAAAACGAAAACCGAAGGAAGTAAAACAATCATTCCAAGTGGGAAATATGATTAGAAACAAACGAAAATACAAGAAATAATAATCCTCATTACCTCAATTGTCGTCTTATTTTGCAAAATGAGGTAGATATGCCAACCTAAGAGACCACTTAAGGCCATACTCAAGGGGACAAGCAACAATCCGGAAATAACCTGAAAAATACTAAGCCATTAGCAGACCGTAAGTATGACAAGTTCTAGCTTTAGAAAGGTGGTATCATTGAAATTACGTATAAGATTCTGAAAGAGTCTGCACTTTGCTGCTTGTCGTTTTGGGAATCATTAGTTAGACTGCCCACGAGTAAAACCTGACATTTAGTAGAAAAATATATGAGAACCGAAAGACTTTACCGGAATCCGGCTGGGGTGCTTATGTGCAAGGAGACTAAACATATCAATATGTTACTATGATATAACATACCAGAGAATAGATGCAAGCAATTACTGCATATACGACAAAGACGAAGAAGACCTTGTAGTTGGCATGGCCGACACAATTATTTATCCAAGTGCAATGGTGATCCTTGTGAATCAAGAAGAGCACGTTTAGTATCGATGACAATTAAGACATGCATGAATGATGACATAGATTGCACGTACCATTCTCAAAACGCATATCTTGCAAACACGACAATGATGTGCACGAGGAGGTTTAAAATGAGAACACTTTTGGCAATATCTCAAGTCCCCTCCCTAAAAAACATTCCAAAAGAGTTGGAATCTGAAAAAAGATGACAGAACTAGAAGTAATGCGACAAAAAAGGTAAGAATGTCTATTAACCTCCTGAATACCATAAAGTTCCATTGACTACCCTGGGCTAAGCATACCGTCTAGAGGAGTTGACCCAAATTATGAAGATTTTAACTCCGCTTACATGTGGAATTTTTTGTACCATTGAGATTATTTTGACAAAATCAAAACCGGCCTTCAAATAGAAGACAGGATTCAAGCAAAAAGGGCAAACCAACTTCTTCCAAATGTTAATATTAAGATCAAATGTGACCCACGATCACATCAACTTATGCCTTTTAAGTTATTTGTCCGAAAGAACAAGGAAACTATAACGGTGATGCAACACGACAATAAAAGCACCGGTCGTTAGAGGGACCTCAAGGACAGCTAGTGCATCATCCTGACACAAACGATGCAGCATTGAAATAACGGTATCTATTACAGTTAGCAATCAAATAACACATAACAGTGTTTGATACTGCAAGGGCTTTCTATCTATATCACTCCGGCTCTTCAATTTTCTTTTAAGTACCCATTTCCTAACACATTCATATATGAATATAGAGATATGATCTTCAAAGGACCCCAAAATAAATCGAAAAACTTGAAAGAACTCAGCTTTCCTGCATCGGATATATCTGAATCCGACACTCCTATACGAGTCCGAGTAATATAGCTTTCTACAATGCAGTATATATCAAACAAACCTTTGAATACAGAGCAGTAATTTATCTGTTTATTAGAATGTTTATAATAATGAAATTTGCTCATCTTATTTTTTTGGCATCTTTGACACATTATAAATAAAACCTAATTAAAAAAAATTCCCCTTTTAGGTAATTGAATCTACCCTATTTATCCTCAATTTCAAAATTTGCTAATATGTTGCAACCTCAAAATCAGCTCATTTGAATCATTGCATGCAATAATCAAAACAATTCTAACAATCCCAAGATTGTCTTTTGGTTTCTAACAAATCCAAATTGCAAGAATTAATTTTTTTTTTTACTTAAAGGATCAAACTTTACAAAAAGAAAACCAATCAGACATTCTCGTATTTCAGGACAAGAAAACATAGACAATATTAGCGAAACATCGAGTTGGTTCATGTTTTCTGAGCGTACCTTGCGTTTGATCTCATGGATAGGAACCTTGGAATCTTCAATGTCGGGCAAGAAATTAGATGGGACCCGACCTGGATCCATGAAGATAGCAAAGACGTAATTTAACACGCACATGACGGCGACACCGGTGAAAGCGACGGCGTTCATGATACCGGGAGAGGTCATTAGACCAAACCAGCGATCAATGAAAACAAAGACCGTACAGAAATAGACGAACGCGATGGCCGAAACGACAACCATTACAGGCAAAGAAAAGCTGAAGCCTAGCGTCATGGTTTAAAAGCTGTGCGTTTTCTTGTAATGCTTTCGGTCGGCACGGGTGGTGGAGGCGCCGGCGTTTAGAACGACGGCGTCTCCGGTGCTGGTGAAATGATCTTTATCAAAGGAATAAAAAAGAAAAGAATGGAGCTTTTTATTGGGGAAGTTGGCATTGGGAGACAACTGTTCATAGGTGATGGTGCGGTGCCGTTAAAGTATTTTTCTCTCGTTTTACTTGTGTGCCCCTTAACGTTTTCTTTTTTCTTAGATTAACCCCAAAAGATTAATTTTGTCAATATATTCACCATAAATTAATTACTAGGCATAATGATGAATTAGTCCTTAAAGTTAACTAATTTTATCAATTTAGTTCTAATTCTTTTTCTTTTTCGGATCACTTTGGCCCCTTGGAAAAATTAATTTAACTCTTAAAACTTTAATGACATTGGTGTGGCAGCTTGTTTGATGATTTATATCTACTTTGTTGCCAATTAAGATAGATTTGTATTAGATTTGAGAGTGTAAATGAGGCAAAAAGTTTAAGAAAAAATGAAATTATATTTGTAAAGGATGAATTTTTGTCTCTTACATTCTGTAGTCAAAAGTAGAGATTTAAAACAATTTCAAGCTAAAGAAAAAGAATGGTTCAGCATTTAGGAAGATCAGCAGGTGGAGGCATTAGTTTCTGTTTAGGGCCTTTTCCATCATTAACCACCCATGCCATCTTCAATCCCCAGCTTGTATGTACTTCCAAATGGCAATGCATGAACCAAACCCCTGGATTGTCTGCTAGGAACCGAATAGCGACCCACCCGCCGGACGGTACCCCTACCGTGTTCCTCTCGGCAGGGTCGATAAGATTGAACTTGGCTGGATCTTTTTTAGGGTCAAAGTTGCCAATGCCTTGAGCTAATACAAAGAAGTTAAAGCCATGGAGATGTAAAGGGTGGCTTTCAGCACCAAGAATGCTTGTGTCCTGCATTACCAGTTCTACGTTGGTGTTGTAATTTAAGGACACCAGTTTGGTTCCACTGTCTAACATGATGTTTTTTGGTGGTGTGCCGGTGTAGTTGAACTTGAATGGTGGGTTGGTCGGGAAATTGGTGGTGTAAACGCCTTTTGATCGGTTAAAGAAATGAGCTTGGAGAAGAGCCGTATTTGGTTGTACAAATGAGACATTGTTAATTCCAGCTGCTGGTCTTATGTTGTTAGGAGCTTGACATGTTTGGTTTTTTGAACATGGGAGTATCCCTAACCCGACCGTGAAGAAAAACCGTCTATCGACTTTTTTAGGGACTTTTACCGGGAATTTTCTCGTGGCGAGGCTACGGATTTTCTGGTTGAATTTCATAGCATAAGTGGAATCATTAAACTGTGGAAGTTTTGCTTTTAGTAATGGGATGTTCATGTTGTTAGAGCTCGAGGCCGAAGCGGATTTCTTGTATTCTAAGATACCGATTGTCGTGGTATTGTCGAAAGTGGCCGGTCCGGTGGCATAAGGCCTAGCTGACATAGCGAATTTGGCGTTCGGGGTCTTGGATTTGGCCTTGAGAAGGACATTAGTGGTTTGGCCTGGTGTAATGACTACAATGTCTGTCTTGAATGGTTTGACGTAGACCGCGTCGGCTTCTACGACGGTTAGGGTGTGGTTTGCAACACGGAAAAAGAGCTCGTCGTTGAGTGCAGCATTGACTAAACGAAGAAGATAGGTTTTACCAGGCTTCACTTTAAGCTTGAACGTTTCTGCATACATTTAGTGTACTTGCTGTAAGTCGATGTCTTGAATTTGACAGTGAATGTAATAATATGATGTGGTACCTTTAGCTGAGCAATTGTAAGAAGGGCCTGGGAGACCATTAATGGTGAATGCATCCGAGATATTCGGTGCCCCTCCGGTTGCCATGGCCTGGTTTATAATCGTTTCAGTGTCGGCTTTCCACCATTCCCCTGCAAAACTCGAACATATTAACCCAAGATTCAAACATATTGTTCTTACGGTGACCCGAGATAAGAAAAGTTGTCATGTTGTAATTACCGAATACGATCGGAACTTCTTTGAAAGGTTGAGGAAACGGATAAGATGCATGTCGTTTAGGGAGGATAACAATAGGTCCATACAAAGTAGCTCTCAGCCAAGAGATATGTGCATGCCAAAACAAGGTCCCTCTTTGGCCTGTAATGGTGAAGTTGTATACATAGGATTGCCCTGTCTGAATCGGACACTGTGTGACATAAGCAGGTCCATCGGCCCATCCGCTCCGTAATTGCCGGATTCCATGCCTGGTTTTACAAGTTGTAATAAAATGCCAGCATTTGCATAATTTGTAATAAAATGGTAACCCTTTAAGTAATAGGAAATTGAAGTTTCATACCAATGAATAGTGACATTGTATTGAACATGGTTAACCACTTTGATGAGAAGCCGGTCGCCTGCCCTCGCGATTATTCGAGGACCCGGGAACTGACCATTGACCGTCACAATGCTCTTTGTTTGACACAACCTTGTCACGTTTTGCATTTTAATCTGTGGAAAGATTAAAAGGAATTAGAAAGAACGTAAGTGTTAGCCAAAATGATAGGATAGGAAGCAAAACATACATTGAACTTGTAATGCCTGGTAATGCCCGCATGTTTTGCAAGTGCTAAATCAGGTAATAACCAGACAGAACATAAAGAAAGGAAGAATAAAGCCTTGGAAAGGGCTGATGATGTAAGAACAGAAACCATATCTATGTTTTTTTAATCTTTTTCAGCTGATAGTCAAAAGTGGGATCAAAATACTGATTTGGATGCTGAGAAAAGTAACAAGTGAATGAATTTATATTACAGGACAAGGAATGATTGGTTTGTTAATTCGGTGGTTGTTTTTTAGCAGCAACTTGGTGTTTTGACCCAACTGGTTGCTGGTTAATCCCTGTGGAGTGATGTTTAAGGCAGGGAAAATGTTTGAAGATTCATTAGCTTTTTATGTTACATTCAGTCCATTTGGTTTAAAAAACATCGAAAAATCCATGCATGATTCTAAAATTTTAATTCAGAACTGAAAATCAACCAATTATTTTCATATTTTATTTTATTTTATTTTGTTGGTTTTGAACACAATGATAAAATATGTGTTAGTTGTATTCGGCCAAATTTTGAGATAAATATCGTAAAAGTTTTATGTATTTAATGAATATCAGAAAGATCATGTCCTCATATTATGTCTGAATACGCATAAAATACAAGATTCATTCAGGAGAAAAAGGATATTAATTAGAGTAAAGAAGGGGTTAATGTGGTGCAGGGTAGCCTTCAACTTCCTAACGTTGAAACTTGATAATGAAGACAAAACAGATTTCTGTTATGGACATATCTTTGTTAGCTGTCGGTTGTTCCTAACAGCTTCTTTTATCTCATCTTGCCTTACTGCAATATCTATTTTTAGAAAGTCAAACTAGTGAGTCCCCCATGGAATTAGATTTAAGTATTAAATGTATAAAGCTACGTTGTTTAAAGGGTTACGAATCAATAACCCAATAGAAGAAGTATGTTATTGGCCCAATTCTATCCAAAAGTTTCTTGCTTAATTACGACCACATTATTTAAAAATTACATCAAACTTGTTACATTATGTTACACCAAAGAATCGTGCAACATAAGGGCCTCCTCGACATCGCCGTCAAATGCAGCCGGTGGCCCCAAATTTTCCGGTAATTCAGCCTCTCCATCGAGATACAGCACTATTTGCCTCATGCTGGGCCGTAATGCAGGCACATCGTTGGAACAAATGAGGCCTAATTTAAGCACCATCATTATTTCACTTTCATTGTTTTGGCCTTGTAGCTTAGTGTCCACCACATCAACCATCCTCCCTTGCCTATACTTCTCCCATACCCAATCAACCAACACCATTTCCTCAGGCAATGCCTTGTGTTCAACAGGCCTGCGCCCACAAGCGACCTCGAGCAAGAGTGCCCCGAATGCATACACGTCGGAGCTTGTCGTGGCCTTCCCGGTTTTGAAAAGTTCCGGTGCTAGATACCCCAACGTGCCGACTACCCTAGTTGTCCCTGGGTTCGAATCATGTTCGTACAATTTCGCGAGGCCAAAATCTCCTAACCTTCCATTCAATTCATCATCTAATAACACATTACTAGCTTTAATATCTCTATGAATCACAATTTGTTCATATCCTTCATCTAAATAGAGAAGCCCAGAAGCAACACCTTTTACGATCCTGAATCTGTGGTCCCAATTGAGGGTTGTTTTAGGGTTATCAAACAACAACTTATCTAAGCTTCCATTAGCCATGAAATCGTAAACAAGAAGAAGATCGCCTCTTCTCCTACACCATCCCAATAACTGAACCAAGTTCCGATGCCGAAGCTGACCCAAACTCGAAATTTCCGACATGAATTCACGTAAACCCTGCTTTGATTCATGGGAAGCTCGCTTGACAGCAACATAAGGTTTTGAGTTTTTAAGTGTTCCTTTGTAAACACGACCGAAACCACCTTGTCCGAGCAATGTTTTGTTGCTGAAACCATCGGTTGCTTGTTTGAGTTCATGGTAAGTATATCTTTGTGGCCCAATCTCCAGTTCCCAATCTTCAACCATATCAACGTTCTTCATTTTGATCATGAAATAAATTACAACAGAAAGAACAATTAAGACAAGATTGGCAGATGAAACCGACATACCAACTGTTAAAGCTGTATGTTTTTTTGGTGGTCTGGAGAAAGACGGTAAAGAAGATAGATCAAGAGTTTGAGCTTGTCCATTGATTTTAAAGCTCCAACCTAAAACATAATGCGAGCTAGCAAGTTGACCTGTTGAAGCTGAGAAACCAACGTACATGAACTCATTAAGAAACATGGAAAGATCGACATGAAACGACAAGATTGGGGTTGTTGGTCTTTTAGAACTGGGTGCAATCGTTACATTGATAACGTTGTCGATTGAATCATAATCAATCCAAGCTTGGATTGGTTTCCCACTCTTGAGACTAAGGTTTTGCTTTGTGGAACTACCCTGGCGATAGTAACCGGCAGCAACCGATGCATTGGAGACCAAGCTGTTAATGTCGATGCCGACATGGTTGTCGTCGATGTCCTTAAACTCCAAATTCTGAACCGTGTCGAACTCAATTCCAACAAGATGGTTCGACAAGTTACCCAGGTCGGCTGCGTTGAGCATCCCTAGGTACTGACCAGAAGATGCTTTTAGATTTTTAGAAGGGGTGATGATAAAAGCAAAGCCATCACCACTTATAAGGTCAGGGGCTATGCCGAAAACAAAGGTGGTGGAAAACGAAAAAGCTCGGCCATCAGTTGAGTTCTTGAACTTAAACGGTGAGCTATAAAAAGTGTGACCCTGTAAAAAATGGGTGTGATTGGTTAAACGTAAAACGCCATTTTTTTCAATCTCAGCCACATCTGCTAACGTTAAGCTGTTGGGATCGATTAAGTGTTTGAATCCAGAGAAGAAGAACTCGGTGGGTTGTGAAGAAGAAGAAGGTGAGACAATGAGGAATAAGAGAAGTGGAAGGGAAATTCTAAGCATTTTCCAGGTCGTGTTTGGTGAAAGAGAATGAGCAAAAATTGTAAGCATTTGCTTATTATTTCAACAGGTGATGAAACTGAAACAGGAAAAGGATTTTTATATTTTAATAATTCGTATATTTTATGATATTTTATATTTAAAAAAAATTGATTAATTATTAAGGTAATATCAAAGGTCAGGTTAACAAATTTAATAAATATTAATTTTTTTCTTCAAGCAGCTCAATTTTAATAATCGAAAGAGATGAAATTTTAAACGAAGGATTATTTTTTTTTTGTGAATTAGAGAATTAAATAAATCATTATTCCTTCTACTTAGCCCGCGACAAAATAGAATGTGGGGTTAGGTAAATGTTTAAAGTTTTTGAATTCGTATGATTAATTATGACTTATTTGAGTTATTTTAAATTTTGATTTGTTTAACTCGTGTTTGATATTTAAGTTCTTTTGAATCTACTCCTCAGAGTTTAATTTTATCATTATATATACTTGATTTTTTTAAAATTCTTAAAAAGGTTAATATAACATTTGGTATTTGATCGTGACTTCGATGTTCACTTTAGTATCTGAGTTATTTTGGATCTAATTTGACATCGGAGTTTGGGCTTAATAGTGCAATAAATATTTGGCATCATGTAATGAAGATTGAAGCTAAATTCAAGCATTACATTAAACATCAAAAATAAACTTAGATACCAAATATATAATATATTAACTCATTTTAAAAGGGTTAAACTGAAATTTTATTACTTTGACATTAATTTATAATTTTAAAATTATAAAAAGACAAAATTAATTAATGGAGTAAAGTTGATAAGAAAATTGTAGGGAAAATGAATGTATGGAATAAATAGAATTGTGGGCATGGGATAAGAAAGAGAACATTTTCTAGTGGGGAAGAAAGTTGGATAAACAGTTTAATGCTAAATCTTTGTCTAGTAATAATAATGAAAAGGCACTTTGGATCTGCAGTTAGTGTGTTAAATCTTTGTTTAGTAATAATATTACAAGGAGCTCTCGATTAACGGTATATTTATTTATGATTAATATAAAAATAAAGATAACGATAAAATTAAATACTATAACTATATTAACTATAACGTAAGATAGAAAAAAAAAACTAAATGCATCGAAAAACACCCGTGCAAAACGTTTTCTTCATTACAGTGGATCATCAAAGCCCTTCTAAAAAGCTTAGGACAAAAGTTGTTTCCGTCAAAAGTCATGTGCTAAAAGAAAAGGGTATTGAATTATTCATTTAAGGTGAAAGCTGACCGACCATATGCCAATCCATCAACCCTTTGATGAATAATAGGTTTATTAAATTATTATTAAATTTATATTTCGGTCATTTAATTTTAAAAAAGTTATAAAATGGTCATCGAACTATTTTAAAGTTCTCACGTAAGTCATCAAGTTTTTTCAGTTTGCATTATCTGTATTAATCAAAAGCTCTCATTCTCTTTTTCTTTTATAATTAAGTATTTTTTTCATGAAACAATTTCGAACGCCATGGATCTGTAAACTATATGGATGTTGTTTTGCTACGATTTTGCTATTGTATTGCTACTATTTTGTTGTTATTGTTTGGATATTGTATAACTCTTTTTTATTGTTAATTTTGTTACTATTTTAGAGTCATTTGCTTGCTGAGTTGCTACTATCTTAGTGTTATTTAAGTATAAAAATTTTTCTTAATTTATTTTTAATTTCTTGGAAAACATTTATCTTAATGTTTTTAGTCTATTTAATGTATTATATTTTTTAAATTTATTTTTATATAAAAAGAATTTTAATACATGTGGAGTCCGGTCAGGCTCGGGTTTAGTATTTTTTATCTGAACTAAACTTGGTCAAAATTTTAGTTTTTCGCGTCAGGCTGAACCCAAACTTAAAAAATAAGCTTAAAATTTTACATTAATTCGACCCGACCCATGATCAAGTCTAGAATGTGTCACATTTACAAATGACAATTAAAAATAAGATACCCTTTAAAAAATCCAAAATTAAAAATTATATATTCGAAAAATTTATAAAAAAAATTATTAAATTTTAACATATAAGTTATATAGAATAAAAATTTATATATAACTATTATACAAAATATAAAATAATATCAATTTCATGTCTCGTACCCCATTTTCCCTTTAGGAATACATTGTGCATTATTATTATAACCAACACTTGTTGGTCAAATCCGAACTATCTGTGCATTAGTCGCATGTGTTTATATTTTTTTGATAGTGTAAATAAAATTTAAAAGAGTTATTTTTTAATCCCTCAAATTCAAGTTGTTTATGCATAAATTATGTATACATTTATAATTTTTATACAATTCTTAAATTATTCATAACAGGAAAATATAAATAAATTAAAATTTACAAAATATATCATCCAATAGGTAATTTATTTTACAATTGTTCATTTGGATTGTTGTCCAACAAAAGTGCTTCATCGGTCCTGCGTTGACTTTAATTTAAAGGGGTGAAATCAGGAAATTGTTTTAGATGAAATAAAATATAAATAATGCTATTATTATTATTTGTAATTTTATAAATTTTGAAAGGATTATATAATAAATTTACCATTTTTAGGGGTCAAAACCATCCCCTATTCCTTCACTTTGCCCCCCACTAGTTGAACTATTGGACTTGATGTGGCCCCAAAATAATTATAGGATGGGGGTATTATGGCCCAACAAATGATTCAATTATAAGCAAATAATTAAGAAAAATAGTAGTTAAAATATCATAAAAGTTCCTATATAAGGAGCTGGATTATATTTTATTTTATTTATTAAAAAAATAGATAAATTCTTGTACGATTAGATTAAAGAGAAAATTAGTCTGTTAAAAAATTCATCTATTTATATTATTAAAAACTGGTGCGACTATAAGGGCGAAGCTAGGGGCATAGGCCCGGCCCCCCCTAAAATGTAAAATTGCTATTTAAGCCTTTAAAATTTTAAATTAGTAAAAGTAAAATTGCACTTTGGCCCTCTTTAAAAATGTAAAAATTTGATTTAATCCTTTACAAATTATAAAGATATAAACTATAAAAAATTAAAATTTCATCCGGCCCCCCTAAAAAATTATTCTGGCTTCGCCCCTGTGCGACTAATAGAATAACCAAACAATAGCATGTGGTGTGTCACATATACCTCATGCTGACGTACATATATCGAATTTTAACATTAAAAATGGATAGAGTTTTTAACAGGAAAACAAATTTACTTTTTGATATGATATATAGTGCTTAATTTACCTATTTTCTAAGTAAATTATTTGATTTACAATTAATAATCTTACTTAACATTAACGATTAGAATATAAACAAATTAGGCAATGAATCAAATAAATCTAATCGACAAATGAAGAACAAGATTATATGCTCAAATTGTGGTAACTAAGGGTTTTGTTTTATGTTTGAAACTTGATATTGACGGAGTGTTGCTCTTTACATGTTTTTAATTAGTGATCATATACATACATAGTGACTAAAACGTAATCTTTCAAACATAAGCGATTAAAATGCAACTTAAGACAAATAAAAATAACTATTTCAATAGTTTGCCCTAATATTTTCTTATTTTATTATAGCATAGATAGTGATATAATAGAGTTGGAGATTTTGACATTTAACAGCTCTAATTAATATAAGAATGGTACAAGTTGAGGAGAGAAGGGAATTGAATTTTGATGCGAAAGTTGGCTCGTGAAGAAATGGAACATCTTCCCATGCAAATATATACATATATATATATACACTCTCTTAGTTGTCAAACTAGTTACTATTATTATCGTTATTAATTATTCCTCTGGATTTTGTTCCTCGAAATTCTCAAATTTCTTTTTAAACAATAATTTGGTATTACAAAAATGCTCTTAAACAGACCAAAACCCACGCATGCATGCATGTTGATCTTCTCAATAATGTAATAAAAAAAAAAGAACACAGTTTCTGAATCCCTGCTCTCTGTAGGCTGTAGTTTTTGTTTATTATTAAGGGATGAAGACAAAAAGGCCAACCAATCATCTTTATTAACTCTCTTACACCATTGTAGAGCCTTCGTTGAAGCCGAAGCAAACCATTTCATTTTCCTCTACTTGTACTCTTCCTTTCGTTATCACATGTATCAAAATAGTCCCTGATCAAATTTCATTAAAACGACTTTCAGTCCTTTAACTAGCTTATAGTGGTAAAGCTATATATATCTCGAAAAAGTCAAGCTGATGTTGTTGTTTGCTCCATCAAATTATGTCTCAAGGTCTAGGCTTTTAGGGCTTTGCTTCTGTAATGAGATTATTAAGGCGTATATAAAATAATGTGAGGTTTTTATACTTTATTATATTAAGAGATTGGACAATGGAACAAGGAACAAAAAGATGGATGGTGGCATAATATTCTCTTGAATGATTAAAAAATATGAATAAAGCATGTTGTTGTATCATTTTTCTAATACTTAAACGTAATGATTCTCCAGAGTTGGTGGCAATTTTGGAAGGATTATAAGAAAAAATAATGAAGAAGAGAAGTTCAAAAGGGAACCCATGTTGCTATGTATCTGACCTGATTACCAGTGTTGTGTTTTGTGGGATTAGCTTGATTTAGCTTTTATAGGGTAATAGTATTGATGACGTTATTATACTAGGAGTTAGATTGAATTTTGCTCCATTTACTTCAAAAAAAAAAAGGTAAATTAGTCTTTGTAAGTTTGATCAAAGAGTAGGTTAGTCATTTTTGTTAAAATTACATCTATTTCTACCATTAAAAATTGGTACAGTTGACGAAATAATCAGAGAGTTACACGTAGCATGCCACGTGTAACTCATGTACTCTTTGATAAATCTAACCTATAAGAACTAATTTACCTATATTTTTAGTAGAGGGGCCAAAATGTAACATGTGTCCTAGTAAATTGTTGATATGGAATGTGAATGAAGGAGGTGTTGAATGGGAAAAAGAGCTTAATTATATGAGTGGTCACAATGTTCCATGCATTTTGCTCACAGGCAACCCATACTCTCTAAGCTCACATTCATCTATGTTACTGAATATATATTAAAAAAAAAAAACATTCCATTCATCTATGGTTGCATCATCACCACCGTCAATGATATTCCAGCTGGTTACTTTTTTTTTAATTTCATAAATCTATGCCTTGGCACATGCATGCAGCAGATGAATATATATTCATGTGTTGTTTCAATGAAGACAGCTATATACTAAATGAAAACCCTAGAGCAGTACAACACAAATAAAGGCCTGCAACTTTTAGTTACTATCGACCTTTGATTTCAAAGTTAAAATAGTACAAATATCATACAGTTAGTATCTACAGTACTGTCTTAGACTCAAGAAGAACAAGCTAATCAAATCATATGCATGGGAATGATATATAGTAAAAAAATTTCAATCGTATGTAATTTTTTTGTTACACCATGTGAGAGGTCATAAAGTAATTTCATCAAACATAATGGAAATGAGGTTACAGTACTGTCTTACAGACAAATATATGATTATAGAAAGTAAGGACCAGTTATAATATGGTCTTATGATGAAACTATTTTACCTTGGGTGGATCGCCAAGCCTTAGTTCAAGATCTATGTTGTTGTCTTCATCAGCTGGTGGGTGATGATGATGGTGCTTTTGAATTGAAATCGGCTCGAGGACGAATGGTAATAAGGTCATGGTGGGTGTATGATCATCGGTTCTCTTTCTCTTACAACCGACAGTGATGTCTTCTTTGCGTGTTTCTCGAGCAACTAGGGTTCTTGGATTCTTGTCTCCTCCATATCTATCAGCTGTCAAGTTTGACCATGGTTTTGGTGAAGAGAAAAGAGGAGGCCCTGGACAATCCTGTTTAGTAGTACCATGATTGGAATTAGGGTTAGGGTTATAAACAAAGTTACAAACCTCATCAGGTTGGCACGGAAAACCCAAAGGCAAAAAGGGATCCTGAATGTTATTCTGATGTTGATGGTGCTCATGGTGGGGAGGAGATGGAGATGGAGGGGATTGTTTTAGCCTAGCTCTATCTCTCCTATGAACATTCATATGACCACCCAGAGCTTGAGCTGATCTAAACTCTCTCCCACAGAAGCTACAAGAATATGACCTTGGTGGCCATATACACCCACCAAGAGTACCAGAAGCATCTTCTGCAAAAGCTTGTTCTTCCCATGAATCATAATATGCACCCTCCTTTGTTGATGATTCAACATGATGATGATGATGATGATGATGATGATGATGAGAAGTCAAACCATGTCTCCTCTTTGTCCACATCCAATACCTTCCTTGCTCCATTACAATAGGGGGTGAAAAGAAAAGGGATTTTAATCAAAGCAAGCTAAAAGAACTACATGTTAGAATCTAAATGGTATATAGGGGGGAAGATATGAAAATTAATTGTGTGTGTAGCTACTCTCTTTGTTTGTTTGGGGAGAGGGAATGTTTTGCAAAAATTAACAAGTGTGTGGGTCCTTAATGGTTTGAGTTACTTCTGGGATGTAGCTGCTTGAAGACAAACTGTGAGCCTCTGACTGAAAAATCCTAGCTAAGAAACTTAAGCAAAAGAGATGGCACATTTTAGTGCTTAGATGTCATTTTGTTCACTATATAAAATATCATTTTCTTTTACTTCCCTATTAATTATTTGGGGTTTTTTCCTTATAGGTAGATTTGTGGATTTTTTTTCTTTGAAAATTTTGGAAGAATTTCTAATACATATTGCTATATATAACTAGTTATTTAAATTCGAACTCTTGGATAGACAATTAATTAGTATATTGATTCAGAAACAAAAATTGAACCGATCTCTGAGTCGGAGATGAGGTTAGAATTGGAAAGTTTTAATTAGTAGTCCTTCTCAAATATTGATTATTCATTTTAAGTCCTTTAGTCCTTCGAATAAATAGAAAAAAAAATATAATTTTAGTCCTTTCTAAAATTTAATAATATAATCTAAGCCTTTTTAGAACAAAATTTTTATTTTTGATCCTCTCAAAATTTTAAAATTTTATCTCCCCACTCCGGCAAAGTTTCTGTTTTCTCCCCTACTTTGAGTGAACCCTTTGATGAACCGACTTTATAAAGTTTTAATATATATATTTTTATTTTTTATAAACTTTATAATTATTTATTTAATTACTATAGGATCAACGATCTGAATCAGTTGAATCCAAGACGATATGATGAACTATACCCAGAGTCTACTTATTAAAATATTGTGTGTACCTATAATAACCTTAATTAATGTATTATAGTAAACCCTTTTAAGTATTAATCATATGGTTGAAAGAATGATTTTGTTTTATACCCTAACACACAATAGATTGAATTCATAGTTAAAAATTAATTTTATATGTTAAATCACGAAGTAAATTAATTGGTTATTTTTGTTAAAAATTCTATCCATTTGTATTATTAAAAATTGATGTGATTGGCAGATTAATCAAACAATGACATGTGATATGCCGTATACACCTCATGTTTATAAATAAGGACTAGTTTTTAATAGTAAAAATCGATGAAATTTTTAATAGGATGACTAATTTATTGTTTGATCTAACGTGTAAGAATTAATTTACTAAATTTTTTTAAAAAATAAAAATGACAAAATTCATTACGAATCTTATAAATTATGTTCCAAATTAATTTGAAATTTACCTAAAAATTTTGATTGTTAGGAGATCACATGAATTATTGCTTCGAAAACAAACATGGGAACACACAGTTTGGTTTTAAGCAATCGATTGCCCAAAAGCTCCAACATCAAACATATTTTCATGTCTTTTTTGTTGTTGTTGTTCAACAAACATATATTCATGTCCATTCTATTACAAAGCCTTGATTTGATGGTTTTTTATTCATTATGTTTTGTTCTTCTTCTTTTTTATTTTCTGTTAAAAAATCAGTCAACATTAAGAAGCTTTACCTTATCTTAAGGAATAAAATCAACTTTTTTTTTATTCTTTATTATCAATTAGCTATTTAAGATTTTTTTTTCTAACAATTTTATTATAGGATCGGATTATATTTGCTTTTTTTAACATCATGTCTAAAACTATTCGTAACTCATTTTCCTGCATTGGCAACAATACTCATACCAATTGAACTAAAATTGACCTTCTTTAATTTCAAGTAATAAAAAAAGACTGAAACTATAATATTCATATTACAAATTAATTAATAAAAATATTGATATTTAATTATATTTTTTTAAAATAATTGATCTTAGGTGAGTACGTAAATTGTTTTCTACTATCCTCTCAATGTGATAGCTTTAACACTCATCCATTATTAATTAATTAATTAATAGAACCAAATAAATCCAAAAGACAAGACAAAAGAGAAAGGATCTACATCTACGATTTCTCAAAAAAATATTATCAGTTAACAAGTATTTAGGGTTTGAGTTTTAAATTAGTCCCCCACCAGTAAGATTATTGTCTTTTTCTTTCAAGGTTCCGCTTTTTTTTTTATTTTTTAAAAAAAGTGTCTTTATCTGCAACTTCATAATTTCAAAACTAAAATTAGAAATAAAGGAAATCAATGCAAAAATAAATAAATATTATTAAGAAATAATTATATTTAGAGAAGAGCTTGAAAGCAGACAGTTTGTTTTAGGTAAATGATATGACAGTGATGACCACATTTTACAATTTTTAGAGGCAACTAGTTACTTAATTAATAAAATAAAATTTTATTAATAATTATAATTTGACATTTACGTAGATTATGCCACCCTTAATTTACTCCATAATTATAGTTTGTAAGTTTATGGTGTTCTTGCCTCTTACGCTAAGCCTAAACCAATTATTCTCAAGGATACATGATGATTGATGACCAAAAAATTATTTTATGAAATTATGTTATGCAATTATTTATAATATTTATAATATTTTTATAATTTGTTTTATGTCATTGATATAAAATTTTGATATGATTTTGGGATGAAATCTTAATAAATGAAAATGAAATAGATGTAAAGTTGATGTCACATTGATTCAAACACTTTGACTACTTAAATATTTGTAGAAATGATGTGAAAGGAATTTGGTTAGAAATCATTGTCAATATGGCTAACTAAACAAATCAATCAAACTAGCGTTATAGCCCCACTGTTTGTTTGTTAAGAGAGAAAAAAGGTTGATTTTTTATTCTTTATAATAATAATAATAAGAACAATAATATTTGGTTTTGTCATGATATGAACTAACACGGCAATCAACAATGAAGACAATCATCCACATGTTTGAAAGTTTAATAATCAACAGGTTTGTAGCTGTCATTTTTCAGACATAAAACCATGTCGTCACTTTAATCTTCATGGAATTTATGTTTATGTTTTTAATTGGATGGGTTGGAAATTGGAAATTTGACGAGACTGAGTATTTGTTTCTTTTAGGTGTATATATTTGATTTTAGTTTCGAATTTCAATAGGACTGCCGAAACCCATCAAGAAAATGTCCTATTATATTGGCTTTAGCGGGTTCAACAAGCCCTTAAAGGTTTTTAGTGAGTAAAAACATTATTAATTTACTAGATCTTGGTGGACCTAGGCATTCTCGTCAAAATTTCATGAACCTTTTCAAGCTCTATTTAAAGTAAAAATACAAAAACATGAGGTTAAAACTAATTATAAAAATAGGAGTGAAACAAAAAAAAATTTGGAGGCCGAAATGAAATTTTAATTTTTAATAGTTTATATCTTTATAATTTTTAAAAAATTAAATTAAATTTTTATTAATTTACCTAAATAATAATTTTCTATTTTAGCGTCGAGGGGTTGCGAACTTGGGCTAAAACACCCCTTAGAGGCTAAAGGGCTAAGGGCTTTACCACTTTTGTAATCGCCACTTGGGCAGAGTTTCCACTTCCCAATCCAAAAATCCTAACAGACAACATAAAACCCAATGCTCCCATGCCAAGTGTCGTACCTTCCTACAAAATGTAGTTAAGAACCAAAAAAAAAAAAAACACAACCCAAACTGTTTTTGTAATCTGGAAAAAATATCATTTGGTACTGCCTGTGTTTTCGCATCTCTCTTCTCCAACACCCATTTGTTAGATAATGGCTGATAATAAGATCAAATTCTTTGAACTCAACACAGGAGCTAAGATCCCTTCTGTTGGTTTAGGCACTTACGGTGCTAAACATGGTGACCTTCAAAACACTGTCATTTCTGCCATCAAGGTACCCCTTTTTTATGTTTTTTTTTCTGTCTTTTTGGTGTTTTCATCTGGTTTTCTGTCATCTTTCAGGTTGGATATAGACATATTGATTGTGCTTCAATGTACAACAATGAGAAAGAGGTGATGTTTTATTTGCTTTTTGTGTGTGTAAGGGGATGTTCAAAACATGTATGGCAAAAGTCCTGATATATTGTTTTATGTGTTTCAATTCAGGTTGGTTCTGCTTTGAAAAAAGTGTTTAGTGAGGGTATGGTGAAACGTCAGGATGTATGGGTCACCTCAAAACTATGGTTTGCTTTTGTGCTTTAATACTTTTCTTTATAAGTTCTTCTCAATGGAGTCCGTTACTTTGCATATCTAATATGTCATTGCGTTGTACGTTTAGGTGTACTGATCACTTGCCTGAAGATGTACCAAAGGCATTGCATAAAACTCTGCAGGATTTGCAACTTGATTATGTTGATCTCTATCTAGTATGTCTTAACACTTACTTTATTGAAATGATATATATGTATATATGACATTTGTGGTAACTGCGATGAATGTTGAAGATACATTGGCCAGTGAGTGCAAAAAGGGGAGCAATTGCTGTGAAGGGTGAAAGCCTTACACAACCAGACATCCCAGCTACATGGAAAGCAATGGAGGCACTCTACGATTCCGGTAAGGCTAAAGCTATTGGAGTGAGTAATTTCTCGGCAAAGAAGCTCAGGGATCTATTGGAAGTGGCACGTATACCGCCTGCAGTCAATCAAGTGGAACTTCACCCTGTATGGCAGCAGCCAAAGCTGCATGAATTTTGTAAATCCAAGGGAATTCACTTGTCGGTAAGAAAACAGGCCGCTTCAGGTTCATATCATTTCTGTCTTTTGTTCTGTTGATCATATTAGCTATATAGTGTTACTGCTTTGTTTGATGTAAGGGATACTCACCATTGGGTTCTCAATCTGGGGAGAATGTGAGGAAGAAAGTTTTGGACAACCCTTTTGTTAAAATGGTGGCACGGGAAGTGGGGAAATCCCCCGCACAAGTATCTCTCCGTTGGGGACTGCAAATGGGTCATAGCGTACTTCCGAAGAGCATAAGCGAGGCAAGATTGAAGGAAAACCTTGATGTTTTTAACTGGTTTATACCTCAAGAGTTGCTTCCCAATTTTTCTCATATTGAACAGGCAAGTAAACAGCTTCATTTCTTTTGTTTTGTTTTGTCTTGGAACTTGTGAGAATAATAGAATTTATCTGAAAATCTGGAATTCAGGAGAAGTTGATAAGAGGCGAAGCATTCGTGCACGAAACCTATGGTGCATACAAGACCCTTGAAGAACTTTGGGATGGTGAAATCTGAGGTGACCATATTCCAGGTGTTCGATCACATGCTTAATATTTTCAGAGTTTTTACCTAGCTCATTATGTATAGCTATTCAAATTTTTTCTTCAAATTATAGGTAACATTATTTTCGATTTTTATGTTCATTAATGTAGACAATCAACTTTTCTTGCTTCTTTTCCCTCATTTTCCTGTAACTTTAACTCTATATTAATAAGAATCCCTCATTAACTTGGGGTTTAGTCCATTTTATTCATACGGAGTTCCTCTTAAAATGTGGCATTCAGCAGGTTGGAGATTCAAATCCTGCAATATCTCATCACATGGACATTCATGAAAACATCCTCTCGAATCTTAACGAACTTCTTGAAATCATGAACCTCGAGGAGTTTTGTTTTCTCTTGGTCAACCATAGGAAACATTCACATATCTCAGCTACACTTACAAAGCCAGAAGCTGTGATCTTAAAAAGTTTTTCCATTTACAAGAGAATCATACGGCGTTCCGCATGTTCCGGACAGAAAAGTTTCTGGGAACATAACTATAAGGCCAAAAACCGTAAACAAAATGCGCAGTCATACAAGCAGTTCCGCAGTACCATGCTACAAGATACAGAAACTAATGGAGAGGATGAACAAGGAAAAGAAGACGAATCATTTCCTTCCATCTCTTAATTTCGGAGCTGATTATATTTGTGTTTGCAGGGGAAGATCCTTGTGACTGTAAGTAACCCCTTTGTCACCATCCACTACCTGTCCACTCCCTCTCAAAATCCTACATTTTTAACAACCATGATAGTTTGTTAGAAGATCTACTTTACATGGTAAGTTTTATCATAAAGAAAATCGAGCATACCATCGAGTTGTTAACAATCCTTCAACTCCGACTGGACCTCGGGCATGAACCCTGCTTGTACTTACACCAACCTGTAAAAATCCATGTAAGAAATAGAACAGTTTAGAAAATTGACTGTGTTGTCCAAATACAAGAAAATTTCGGAAGACTGATGACCTCGGCACCAAGTCCGAATCGTGCTCCATCACAAAACCGTGTGTTTGCATTATGAAATACTGCAGCACTGTAACAAAACATCAACTTCGTGAATAACTTGTGTGAATATCCAAAGAAAGTAGATCTCAAGCTGAGAAGTAACCGTACCTGTCTACTTCTATAAAAAAAAACCGTACCTGTCTACTCTGTGCAAAAACATTTCAGCAACTTCGCGATCTTCAGTGACAATACAGTCGGTGTGAGAACTGAAGATAAAGCAAGTTGCTTGTAATTTAGAGAAAGGCAGCCAACAACTCAAGAGGCATAAATAAAGCAATGAATAGAAAAGGAAAACAAATTCCGAGAGAACATGACATGCCTTCCATGTTGTTCCAATAGGGTCGGAAGCGTGTAAATTATTGTACTAAAAAATCACACAAAGTTCAATTCCCAGGAAAGAGAGGTGGATCACATGGATCTCTTAAATACCAAGTCTTTCCTTAGACAGAATATCCCTTCTATAGTAATTTAATAGCACAATTAAATACTACTATTATATCCTCAAATATTGAAAGAAAAATAGGACAAGAAAGAACACAAGAGTTTTAACGAGGTTCGGTAAATTATACCTACGTCCTCGGGCACTAACACCAGATGATAACTTTACTATCTTCAAAATATTACAAACAAATAGATTTCCTTGAGAATTCTCAAATGGGAGAAGAGAGAAAACTAAGAGAGAAAGATTGGTTGGGATGATTGAAATGAGAAATGAGAAAGCCTATTTATAGTTGAGGTTCAAGGACCAAACAATAAATAGCCCATTATCTCAAGGACCAAAAAAAAAATTATCCCATGCCACTTTTTCAAAGTCAACTTTAGGGTGCTAAACTTGCACCACTTTGTATTGTTTGCCATTAATGTTGTCTCCCATTAATGTTAACAATCTCCACCTTGAAGATTTGATTAGGATAATCACATCTTCACACACTTCCTTCAACTCCCCAAATTCGATAAAGTTATCTTTTGTAGTGCCTACAAATGCACTCTCGAGCGCCATACACCTGAAGGTGCTCAAATTCTCAGGATGTTAATCAAGTTCAAACAATGATTAAACTTGATTGTTGTTACCACCTTGGTCATCATATCTGCGGGATTATCTGCTGTCGAATCTTCTGAAGTAGAATTTTTCCTTTTTCAAAGACTTCCCGCACAAAGTGATATCTTACGTCGATATGCTTGGTTCTTGAATGATAGACTTGATTTTTCGCTAAATGAATAGCGCTCTGACTGTCACAATATAAACTTATGTGACTTTGAACAACTCCTAAGTCTTTCAACAATCCATTAAGCCAAATAGCCTCCTTAACAGCTTCTGTAACTGCCATATATTCTGCCTCTGTAGTAGACACAGCTACTGTAGACTGTAAGGTAGACTTCCAACTCACTGGGGCTTTCGCAAGAGTAAACAGATACCCCGTAGTTGAACGACGTTTATCTAAATCACCAGCAAAGTCGGAATCAACATATCCAACTACAAACTGACCAAGTGCTTCATCCTGTTCAAAAATTAAACCAACATCTACGGTTTTTCGAAGATACCGTAGAATCCATTTCACAGCTTGCCAATGTCCTTTTCCAGGATCATGCATATACCTGCTCATAACTCCAACAGCTTGTGAAATGTCAGGCCTCGTACACACCATCGCATACATCAAACTCCCAACTGCATTAGCATATGGGACTTTCGCCATATATTCTCTTTCATCTTCAGTCTTCGGAGATAATTGAGCACTAAGTTTCAAATGAGAAGCAAGTGGGGTACTTACATGTTTTGTGTTTTCATTTACACCAAAACATTGTAATACCTTTTTCAGATATTGCTTCTGATTTAAACAGAGCTTGCCTCTCGGTCTATCTCTACTTATCTCCATGCCGAGAATCTTCTTGGCCTCACCTAGATCTTTCATCTCGAACTCTTGATTCAACTGAGCCTTCAGCTTATCTATCTCATTTTGGCTCTTCGAAGCGATTAACATATCATCAACATACAAGAGTAGATAAATGAAAGATCCGTCATGCAGCTTCTGCAAATATACACAATTGTCATATTTGCTTCTTGTGTACTTCTGCCTTCTCATAAAGCTATCAAATCGCTTGTACCACTGCCTCGGGGATTGCTTCAATCCATATAGCGATTTGTTAAGCTTACAAACCCAATTTCTACCACCAGCATTTGTGTATCCTTCGGGCTGAGTCATATAGATCTCCTCTTCTAACTCACCATGCAAGAAAGCCGTCTTAACATCATGTTGAGCTAGTTCCAAATTCAACTGTGCTACCAAGGCCAACAAAATTCTAATGGAGGAATGCTTCACAACAGGGGAAAATACATCATTGTAGTCAATTCCCTCCTTCTGAGCGTAGCCTTTAGCTACCAATCTTGCCTTGTAGCGAATATCCTTCTTGCTAGGAGATCCAACTTTCTTTGTGAATACCCACTTGCATCCGATTGCCCTTTTACCTTTTGGTAATTGCGCCAACTCCCAAGTATTGTTCTTCCGGAGAAACTGCATTTCTTCATCCATGGCGCTTTTCCATTTATCACTTTCTAAGCTTTGCATTGCTTCTTGATAAGTGATAGGAATATCATCAACAACGGGAAGGGCGTAGGCCACCATATCAGTAAATCGAGCAGGTTTACGAATTTCTCTCCGTGGCCTTGCAACTGCAACTGGTTCTGGTGTACTTAGTGGTTCTTGGGTCAGAACCTCTTCAACCTCTAATTCCTCCATTGTGGCTGGAGAATTAGACTTATTAACTGGGCAAATCCCCATCTGTTCAAACTCTACCTGTTTTGGAGTACACTCCACCTGCTGTGGAGTATTGCTCGTCTGAATATCTTTATCTGCTACATTTTTCAATGTGGCAGATTCATCAAAGGTAACATCTCTGCTACAGATCATTTTCTTTGTGCTTAAGCACCAAAGACGAAATCCCTTCACTCCAGAAGTGATTCCCATAAAGAGAGCTTTCTTTGCCCTCGGATCTAACTTTGACTCCTTCACATGGTAATATGCAGTGGTTCCAAACACATGTAAGGAATCATAATCTGTAGCCGGTTTTCCAGACCATACCTCTATAGGAGTTTTTCTTTCTAATGCAGATGATGGCAAACGATTAACAAGATGGCCAGCGTATGTCACAGCCTCAGCCCAAAATTGCTTGCCCAACCCAGCATTGGACAACATACATCGAACTTTCTCCAGCAATGTTCGATTCATACGCTCTGCCACTCCATTCTATTGTGGTGTATCCCTAACTGTGAAGTGTCGAACAATACCATACTCTTGGCACACATCGAAGAACGGATCACTTTTATATTCCCCTCCATTGTCCGTCCTAAGCCGCTTGATTTTCTTGCCAGTCTGGTTTTCGATCATAGTTTTCCATTTAAGAAAAACTCCAAGCACTTCATCTTTAGTTTTCATGGTATACACCCAAACTCTTCTGGAAAAGTCATCAACAAAAGTAACAAAGTAGTGTTTTCCTCCCAACGAAGGTGTTTTGGAAGGCCCCCACACATCTGAGTGAATATATTCCAAAATACCTTTTGTATTATGGATAGCAGTGTCGAATTTCACTCTCTTTTGCTTTCCCAGAACACAGTGCTCACAAAATTTTAATTTGCAAGCCTTTGCACCTTTCAACAATCCTTGCTTTGCCAGAATTTGCAAGGATTTTTCGCTGGCATGTCCCAACTTCATATGCCACAACTGCATTGAGTCCAAGTCTTTGTTACCGGAAGCTGCAGCGACTGCTCCAATAACTGTACTACCTTGGTAGTAATACAAGTTATTTTTCCTGATGCCCTTCAATATCACAAGTGCGCCAGATGTCACTTTCAAAACCCCATCTCTCATAGTAACAACTGAACCATTGGATTCCAAGGCTCCCAATGAGATGAGATTTTTCTTCAAACTGGGCACGTACCGAACATCAGTCAAAACTCTGGTTGATCCATCTTTATTCTTTAATTGGATTGAACCTATCCCAACAGTTTTACAGGCATTGTCATTGCCCATATAAACAACTCCTCCATTTAGTTCTACTAAATCAGAGAACCACTCTCGGTTAGGGGACATATGATAGGTACAACCCGAATCCAATATCCACTCATCTGAATGGAACGACGATGATGATGCAACCAGTGATAGTTCAGAGTCACTGGTATCATGCTTTGCAACACAAGCATCTACAGCAGCTTTTCCCTTATTCTTCAGCTTTGGACAATTTTTCTTCCAGTGGCCTTTCTCATGACAAAAAGCACATTCATCTTTCCCGAGACTGGACTTTGACTTTGATCTCCCCTTTTGAGTTTTCTTCCGAGTGTATGAACGACCTCGGACTACTAAAGCTTCTGTATCTCTGATTGAGTTTTTTCTGTTTGTCCTTCTTTCTCTGTTCATAACTGTATAAGGCCGCACAGACTTCGCTCAGAGATATATCACTCCTGCCATGAAGTAGAGTAGTTTCTAGGAACTCAAACTCCTCAGGAAGTGACCCCAACAGCATCAAAGCCAAATCTTCATCTTTGAATGTCTCATCCATATTCAGCAAATCAGTGACTAACTGATTAAATTTGGTGATGTGATCATTCATTGTGGTACTTGGGACGTAAGTGAAGCGAAACAGTCTTTTCTTCAAGTGGAGCTTATTTTGACTGCTTTTCTTTAAAAAATTTTCTTCAAGTGCCACCCACAACTTATTTGCAGAAGTCTCCTTTGAAAAAGCATACCTCTGCTCTCGAGAAAGGCATGATCGAATTGTGCCACATGCCAACCGATTGATCGCCTTCCAATCTTTCTCCTGTACATCATCTGGTTTCTCTTCATCAATGGCAATGTCTAGACCCTGCTGAAAAAGGGCATCTAGAACCTCACTTTGCCACATACCAAAATGGCCCGTGCCATCAAAGATCTCCACGGCCAATCTTGCATTTGCAATTGTCGGTCTTGTCCACATGGACGATGTTGAAGCTCCTACACCGACCGTTTTCTCCATAATCTTTCAATATACCTAAGGAAATCTTTTCTGATGTGGAAGATCAGTTTAAACTGCAACCACAGAGCATACTACGATTAACCTTCGGCTCTGATACCACTTGTTGTTCCAATAGGGTCGGAAGCGTGTAAATTATTGTACTAAAAAATCACACAAAGTTCAATTCCCAGGAAAGAGAGGTGGATCACATGGATCTCTTAAATACCAAGTCTTTCCTTAGACAGAATATCCCTTCTATAGTAATTTAATAGCACAATTAAATACTACTATTATATCCTCAAATATTGAAAGAAAAATAGGACAAGAAAGAACACAAGAGTTTTAACGAGGTTCGGTAAATTATACCTACGTCCTCGGGCACTAACACCAGATGATAACTTTACTATCTTCAAAATATTACAAACAAATAGATTTCCTTGAGAATTCTCAAATGGGAGAAGAGAGAAAACTAAGAGAGAAAGATTGGTTGGGATGATTGAAATGAGAAATGAGAAAGCCTATTTATAGTTGAGGTTCAAGGACCAAACAATAAATAGCCCATTATCTCAAGGACCAAAAAAAAATTATCCCATGCCACTTTTTCAAAGTCAACTTTAGGGTGCTAAACTTGCACCACTTTGTATTGTTTGCCATTAATGTTGTCTCCCATTAATGTTAACATTCCATGCTGATGTATATGGTCAATAGCAGCCCCCACATCATCCACGAATTCAACTGTGCACGCATGTGAACTGTACTCACAATGTAACGATTGTGCCCTGGGAAGGTTTAACAAGGAACTTGCTCTTGGTCCACCATAAAGGGTAACCCCTGCAGAAAGTAATCCCTCGAAAGTTCAACGACAGAACTTAGCAGCCTCAACCAGAATCATATATACACTCGTATAAGCATACCTTCACGTCGGAGTTCCGCAAGAAGCTCCTTGAGCAAATCATTATTTGACAAATCCTGGTGTAATAGAAGTGTTTCCTGAAAACAGCATCGTTAAGGAATTCCGAAACAAACTACACAAAAATAGAAAGGCAAGCACGGTAACATAAGCAGCTAAAAACAGGAACACAAGTCGAAATCTATGCATAATGGAATTACCATTGTGTTACATGCTGCTGGGTAGTCTATCTTTGCGTCCCGAACAATTTTTTTGGCCATATCCGGGTTAGCTGACTTGTCAACATAAACATGACAAACTCTATCTGCAATGAATATTTTGAAGTTCAGTTGAAGATCTAATTCGCAAGGCATCGAAGAGCCGAATTATTTTTCTTACCGGCATGACCAAGAACAGGAATTTTTGTTGAATTATTAATTTGAGAAACAAGACTATTGCTACCTCTTGGGATCACAAGATCTATCACATCATCAAGTTGTGGCAAAATAGAATAAATTAAAAAAACATACACATATATATATACCAAAGAGCTTTAATGAACTGAAAATCTTGCAGCTCACCTTAAGCAAATCTGGGATATCCTCTCTTGAAGCGACGAGTCCGATAAGTTTGTCTCCAACGTTGTCTGGGATGGCAGAAGTAATGATCTGATGATATAGAAACAAAAGCAATAAGGCTCGTGCTTCGGTATGAGCAAGTATTTACATGAAGCTAGAGAATCATACCTTGTGTAGGATTGCATTTGATCGCCTAGCTTCTTTGCCACCTTTAAGAAGTAGCCCGTTACCAGTTCGAATGGCTAGTGAAGCTATCTATTAAATCATAACGGGAAAAATGATACTAAAATAATCATGAATTCTTATCAATGTGAAATATGACAACACCTAATAAGCTAAATGGTCCGTTACCTGAACAAAGGCATCCGGTCGAGACTCGAAAACAATCAGCAGGACACAGAGAGGACAAGATGTTTTCTCCAAGATGAGTCCATCTGCAAACTGCACCAAGGGTAATCGAAGTAAATGGTGAAAACAGTGATGAGGAAAGCAAATCCACACAATTCTAAGATGTTTTTTTTGAGGATTTCTAACGTCTGTTCTCTTTACAATATGACCAATAGGCTCTTCCATGTCAGCAAGTACACGAATAGATTTTGCAAGAGCTGCAATCTGTTAAACAAAACAATGTATGAAAATCCGGAGGAATTTGCTTACATATCAAATGGAAGCAACACACAATCACATAATCAACAAATGCTTGCCTTTCCAGGCTTCAAGGCCAAACGAGATATTAGTGCCTTCTCGTATCCATCAGCCTTGGCAGCAGCAACATCAGCTTCGTTTTCAGCCATGATCAAACTTTCGTTGGCCTCCAGAGCATCAGCTACATCCAGCAAAAGTTTCCTCCTATCTTCAGAGCTCATTGCCTGAAAGTAAGATCATTTACAAAAACATCCAAACCGAAGAGAGATCGTTTACGGTCAAATCTAGAAGAAATGATGTTTCCTACCTGTAGCCGTCTAGAACATTCTCGTGCTGCAACCGCCATTTCACGTGCATCAACTTCATTAACCGAAGTCCATAAGTGTGCATCTTTATGAAATAGGGTACCAACAGGCTTTCCTTGAAGTAGCTTTATAATGTTATCAGTGGCATAGCCACTTTAAAACACAAAATCAGGAGTGTCAGCAGCAAGAACCAGTTTTATAAGCTAATAATCTGTCTCGATTATAAGTCGCATACCTAGTAATAACAACAGGGATACCAGAAGAAGCAGCACAAACGGCCGCATCAACCTTTGCGGTCATACCTCCTCTACCTAGCCTGGACTTGTCACCAAATGTTATTTCTGCTTGATGTTTTTCTTTTATATATGTATGGATCGGTTTTGAGTTCGGATCACTAGGTGGTCCACTATAAAGACCCTCCACATCACTCAACAAAACAAGGAGATCAGCTTTTACTTCCATAGCTAATAGACCTGCTAGACTGTCATTATCCCAGAATATCCCAGAAGAATCCTGAAACAACAAAAACTTGCAATCAATTTGTCTGAAAGGAAGAACAGAAGAAAACAGAAAGTTGTCTGAAAGAATGAAGCTTGAACTTGAAGGCATAGTTGTATACCTCGTAAGGTGCTCGACGAGTGCTGACTGCATCATTTTCATTGAAAACAGGAATAACTTTCAAAGCTAATAAAGATTTCACTGTTTCAGAGAGTTGTTCTCTGAAACTATCATTCCTAAAGTCACTATCTGTTACAAGATGTTGTGAAGAAGTAACATCAAGCTGCAAAAAAAGATTTTGAGTTATAATATTAAGACAAGTGGAAACATAAAGGTTCAAACATAAAACTATGTTGTTATTTCAGGTTTCACCTGGCTAAACAAGGTGTCATAAAGAGCCATTAAACTATTTTGGCCAACAGCAGCACAAGCTTTGCCGTCAAGTTCAACTTGTGGGTTTTGAAGGTCAGCCAAACTGTACAAAACAAAGATGAAATCTTTTTTTAATTCAAATTTTATGAAAAAGAAAAAAACAAATAAGAAAAAGGTGTTGGAGGAATTGAAACCTGCTATTGACCAGTTTCCTGTATCTAAGCCTTTGACGACCAAGACCAACAGCACCTGAAGTGACTAAAACTACTTCATAGCCTTGAGAGTTTAGTTCCTTAAGCTGCAAGCAACCAGTTCATTCAAACGCACATTAACAGTGAGCCATCAAAATCAAAATAAAAATCCCAGCTTTCCCATTGTTACCCTTTTCTTATTTAATTAATTACCTGTTCACATAAAGCCCCAAGCCTCCCCACTGCTAATCTTCCATCGTGTCGAGTCACCACGGCTGTTCCCACCTTTATTATAATAAAAAATCCATAAATCAAATCATTCCCCTCTTATTAATGAAACCAAAACCACATTATCATAAAAAAAAAACACAGAAACCTTAACAATGAGACGCTTGACATCGATCAAAAAAGCTCGGATAGGATCCATGGAGGGGAGAAAAGGGGTTGTGATTTGTGAAGAAGATGAATGAAGCAACGTTTTCAAAAAGTATATATATAATAATAATAAAGAAACTTTATTCAAAGGAAAATTCCTAATAGTTTGGAGCAGACATTATATAGTATGATGATGATGTTGTTTGTTGTGGTTGTCGTCTGTACGGAATAGTGACAGAAGTGGTTCATGTTTCACATGGAGATCAATGGCGAGACGTAAGACGACATGACAAACACTCTTATCATTATTATTAGAAGCCGTAACGTATTGAGTGAGGGACACGCGACACCATTTCCTTGGTTGCTTTCATGATATTTTCTTTATCCCAAAACTTTTCTGTTTGATTTTTTCTTATATTTATCGACACATATTCGATCCCGAAACAAAACAACCCTTACCTTGCTCTATCATTTTCACGATATGAGATTACGAAAATATCATTTGAGATTCAAATGAACAGACCTTAACGACCAAACGCTTGACGTTCTTAATGCAAGCAGCTGGATCAGTGTCCACGGGAGACAAAGCTTGGTTCCTGACGGAATGGAATATTGGCGAATGTGGGTTAAGTTTTTGTGCAGGCAAGGAGGCCGGCCATTCAAAGGCGTTGCTAATTATTGAGTAGTTTTTAGGAACCAAACTGATTTTTATATCTATGTCATATAGATATAGTCCCTGTTCCTCGTATGAGTGGAGAGAAACAACAAACGCAGAGTGTCGGGGCTATCAACACGTAACCCTTGCCTAATAGCCTGCCAGCCAGAATTAGCTGCTTGGCTGCTTTTTATTTTACGGAAAATAACTTCCCAAATTTCCTTCCTCCATCGCTGCATTTCTGACCCAACATCTATTCTTCAGGGTTTTCATCTCACCCTTCCATTATACTTCTATGTTAAGATATCAACAATTAACTTAAAACATATAAAAAAAATCTAAAAATATGAATAGATCAAGTTTGCTATAAACCTTATATTAATGGAAACTATTGATATAACTTATTAGTTGTAAAGATATAAGCTATTTAAATATAAAATTATATTTTTATTATCATAAAAATTATAATTTAATTTCAACCCGATTTCATTATTGAAGTGGAGGTAGCTCATCTCATTCCAAAGTATAAAAATATATATATTGATATTTATTTGTTTATAGGGGAAGAATTTTGTGTAGTGAGAAAAGTATTTGTTGAAATTTGAACGTAAGTAAACCTTTTAGCATAATGGGGACTAAACCTAATTTCTTTACTTAAGGTTGGTATCAAAGAATTTGTGTAATTAACACAAAATTCTTTATTTATGTTTTAGGTAACTCAATTTAATCCTTGAAATCTTTTATTTCTATTTTTAAATCAAAACGTATAATTTTAAAAGATTGGATTAGAAATCTTTAAGATTATTGCCAAATGAGTTTTGAATAATAATTATACAAAATAAATCTCAAAATTATATATAAAATTTGATTTAATATGTAATTTTATATATATTATTATAATTAACATTAAGAATGTGGATTTAAGCCTAAACTTTACCTCAGATTATTATTATTTTTCCAGCATTTTGGGCTTAGTCTTTTGTATCTTCTCCACCCAAATAAAGAAAATTGAGCCTAAAAAGACTTTCCATTTTTGCAAGAAAAAACAAAATCCAAGAATAGGTATAATAATATAAATTAATATAATAAGCAAGCATTAACGTATGTCAAAGCAGTACTGAGCAGTAGGCACATGCCAAATAGGGACATGACTGCCATCCTCTTAAAGTGCTTACACTTTTCTTTTACTTTTTATTATTATTATTTATTTTCTCTAAATTTTGTTCTTATCCAATCCCATATTACTTTGCGTTAGGTGTTGCATTTTCATCCACAACATTTCACCCATAGCTTTAGTATAAAATTTTACTTTTTTATCTTCTCTTCATTCTCTTCTTTTTTTTAATCTTTTTATAATTTCACAAGAAAATTATTTGCCATATGATTTGCTCATTTCAGGCCTTGTAATTCGCCAATAATTTAGAGAGAAAAACCCCCCACAATGAAAAAAAAACATTTTTTCCTAATTTCAAACTTAATAGAAACTGGGAAAATATTTAACTCAAGGAAAGAAAAAAAAAACTGGCTTTGGAAGAGGCAAATGCGATATAACAGCATCCTTTGAGAAGCTGACAGGTTCTATTCTAGGACGACGGCACACCATGTGGGGAAATTTTTGGACACATGTAGTTCATGCACTTGAACCCCTTTTCTTTTTGGTCTTTGGATAACATTGGATTACAATATTGTTTGTTTCTTTTCTGTAATACGGTCAAAACAATGATCTCATGGTAGTTAACAAAGCATTACAAGAACTAGACAGGGTAGCGTAATTCATGTATGTTGTGTAATAAACAGGGTTTTCCAGGTCTATTACCATTAGCTCTAAAATTTACAAGAACCCACCAGTTTGATCCGATAGGATAAAAGGATAAGGTCATAAGTGGGGGAGGCATCGGTCAACTAACTGCCATCATCTATGCCTTATACCCTGGCTTAGTATCATCAAGTCAAATTTCAATTCAAGGCAATAAGGATAATTGGATATGAAAGACGTATCTTTTTTTATTTGATTGGGATATTAATTATGTAATAGATTTACTTTCCTTATACCATACATCACTTTGTGTGTATAAATATGGACCATTGTTAGTGTACTGGGAAAACCAAAAGGGTCGACTTTGGGTGGAAAAAAAGGTTGGAACTTTGAACTTTCATTCATACAAAATTACTGCTTTCACGTGTCGTGTATATATCTGTCTGCATGTCCGTTTTTTTTTTTCAAAGTTTCAATCTTTTGTAAAAATCGGTAAAAGGGAGAGGACGGTTTCTTTTCTTTTCATTGAAATAAAAACAATAACTGATGCAAACACAAAGAGCAATCTTCACGTGTCTTTCTTTGTTGCGTACTGTTTTTGTTCTTTGATCGTCTTTGTTTTGATTCTTAGACGGTGTTGCTTTTTAAATATATAGGGATTCACAAGAGAGCAAAAGAGAAGCTTGATTTTGTGTGTAGAGAATAATGGAAGGAAATAAAAAAGTGGGGTCTTCTTCTTCTTCTTCTTCTTCTTCTTTAGCTTCAGAGCTATTTGGTTCAAAAGACCCACCTTCTTCTTCTACTGGGATTTTTGGCTCTATTTTTGCTCCTCCATCTAAGGTATTTTTTTTATTATTACCATGTTTGTTTGTTCTTTCAATTTGATCCATGGATAGTTTTCATTTTCTTAATTGGGATTTTTATCTTGTATGAGCTTTACATGGCTGATTAATGGCTGCTGAGAGCATTGCAGAGTTGAACAAATGACATTCTTTTGTTATTGTTGTATATGTTATAGGTATTAGGTAGGGAGTCACTGCGTCATGACCTTATTACCAAAAGGTACGATTCACCCAAAGAGCCATGGAACACAACAAAGCCAGGTCCCTATGGTATGTTCATCACTCTATTTCCATTCCACAACCATTTTGTTCATTACATATAGTATTAGGTGTTGTGTTGTGCACTAGACCAAAACAAGAACCAAGTTTTCTCTTACAGAATTCCTGTGATATAAAGTGTGAATTGAAGTAGTTTCCAACAATTGCTTCTGTTTCCACTTGGTAATTAGTGAATGCTCAATTTTTGGTGCCTGGAAATTCTCTCCAAATCATTTCATTAATATCTATATCAGGTAATTCTTCCAAAGGACATGAAGGTGAAAATCAGAACATGGGAAATAGAAACATTTATGAGGAACAACGAGTTGAACCCTGTCATTTAAGTTCATCGATTTACTACGGTGGCCAAGATGTATGCTTTGATCCCAAGAGTAGAGAGGACTCGGAATTGAACTCCGTGGTAAGTAGTACTAGTGATCTGACATCTTATTTAGGAATCTGCTAACTTGTTTTCTTAATTTCCTAGTTTAACAAGGATCTTGTAGAAGATGATCCAGGGTTTGCATCAAGAGGAAATTGGTGGCAAGGTACTGTATAATGGCCAATTTGGACAAAAATATTCCAATTCAAAGGTTTAACATGTTTGTTATTTCTGCAGGTTCTCTATATTACTAATACTTGTTTGCCAATCAGGATAAATACTTATAAAGGTACCTTTGCTACTGAATCAAAATCTCCCTGAATTGGACCAATGCAATGACTGATAAATTTTGGTTTTTATCCTTAACAGGTACAGAGGAAGATATGGGCAACATTTTAATCTGTTTCAAGTTATATATATAGGAGATGGATTATATAGCAAATCAAATGTTGCAGAGAGCTGGATTGTTTATTACTGTCTCCAGCCAAGCAATTATAGTTATTTGGTCTCCCTTTTAAGGATTATCAAACTTGCTTCTTAGTGACTATATATTATTATGATGAATTGTTACTTTTGCTTGAATGTATGGTTTATCCATGGTTGAACTCTCTTGACTACCTTTTTTTGTCTCCAATTTTTTTTTTCTTTTTATTCAATTTAGCCATTGACAGCACATGGTTTTACTTGTTTCTGTGGATGCTATTCGCTATAAACATTAAAAAACAACATTAAATTTGTACCACAGTTTTATCTTGTAGTCAATTCAACAGTTTTCAGTTTTGTCTCCTATTCAAAATTTGTACCCCAAAGATTAAAGCAGTCTTATCTATCTGCTGGTGGGATGCTTTTACAATGGTAGTTAAAGAAGGCATAAGAAGGGACAGGTCAAATATTCTGAAATTCATATAGTTTTGTCTCTGTATTTTAGTATTTTCATGCTAAATAACTGGAAAGCGTATGTTTTTTGAACTATTATTCTTATTATTCAATATGGATATGAACAAGCTGCAAGCTTGTATTGGTACATAAGTAAAGCTTGAATTACAAAGTGATTAGTATCATATGTGAGGTCCATTCAAGGAAGTGTGTAAGCTGCAAAGTTCAAACAAGCAGTCATAATTAATAACAAGTTTCAAAAACTAAAAAATTAGATGAATAATGTAGAAATGAAATCACAACTGACCTCCACACTTGTATCCGATCGGACGGTTGGCTATGTTGCATCGTTTAGGGATTGTTATGGCAATTTCTGGCTTGATTCCGGACGATTTAGCGGTGCTCGAGAGCATAACAGCACAGAGGCAGCTTGGATTGTGGCCGATTTGCCTCACTTGGGTGCAACATGTGGCAGAAACCGGAGCATTCTCGTCTTGTGCTGCTTCAGCACACGGGATCATTTTCATTGCTTCATTATCAGGTGATGATTTCCCACATTCCCCTGCTGCATCAACGTTTTGTAGCCGCACAAAGCTTACAAGCACAACCAATCCTACAAGACAAATGAATTTCGTTGCAGATGCCATTGCTCGAAGCTTAATGCAGCAACCCTTGTTCTGAAGGGGTATTTATACTGCAACATTATGTAAGAGCAGCTTTAGCCCACTACAGATAATGGAGGTGGCACTAAAAGAACAGACAATTCTATTATTGTAGCACTTTGCTTTAAAAAAATATATTTGGGAGAATTATCTAGTTCTTGTTTATTTCTATCAGAGTTAGGTATATGCAGTGAAAATGATGATTCTTCCACTTGTAATCATCTCAATGACAGTGTCAACAACCTTGAAAATAGAAGTTTCCATTTTTGCTACTTAAGCTGCTATTTCTGGAACTTCATTGCCAGATGCCAAGTATACAACAGATCACAGTGTGCTTGATCCAATCAAGCGACCTTTTAGTGGAAACGTGTAATCAACTCCCCCGAGCATAACTTCGGGCCACAGTGGTTCTTAATGTACATTATAACACTAAACTTGTAGCTTTTTTTCTGATAAATTACCTGAACTAACCCAATCCACTGAGAGGTTTAGTACCTAAATCAAAAGAGAGTTGGGCCGTTATGATCTGCTTAACAATATATTCTTTCTTCCAAGGTTTTATATGTTTGGGGTTTGAACATTGTCATGTTGGAGTTGGAGTTGGACTTGCTGTCGGGTATTTAATTTTCACTATTGAAAAGCCCAAAAGATAAAGCACGAATCCATCACCAATACGTAACATTAGCAGCTTTTTCAACAGTTAAGCTGCTTCAGTCAGCTTGAGTTTTCCACATTAATCAACAGATATGGTGAAACAGCTTCGTGTGTTCCACCAGAAAAAGGAAACGACAAGCTTCAGACATAACTTGTTCTTCCCCGCTAATCAAGGTGGACAAGTTCCTCCATTATAACTTCTCTCCATACCTAGGATAATATAAAACACTTTTTATCCAACTCTTTTTTTTTTGGGGGGGGGGGGAAGGAGGGTTTAGTACTGTTTGTGATTAATTAGTTATTGATTATTAGTATGTACGTAATCAGACATTCAGACATGTTTAAAGCTTATAGTTTTACAGATGGTCTCCCACCCACGCGCCACTCATTTGCAGTGCTTTTTCTTTTAATACAACCTTTTCGTTTTGTTATTTGATTGTGCTTTGTTGCTTAACACATTTTTTCCTCAAAATCTGCCAAACCCCAACCAAGTTGTTCTTGCTTTTGGATGTCTTAAAAATTTACAAATCAAGAGTCATGACTTCGAAATAATTGTAAAAATAAGAACATATAATATATATATTGCTATTGTAATCTTATGAGGAACACCATGTCCAAGGTTGAATATGATTTGCAGATATCAAATGGCATCAGAATTTTGAGTTAATGTGGGATCAATGGCAGCACAATAAAGATTATGGAAACATGATGTGAGACAACCATCTTCAAACCTTCAAACCTAAACCTTATATCGACAAACTTCAGGTTTTGATCTGTTGACAACTCCTACCCTAACCACCACCCCCCCCCAAAAAAAAATCTTCCAATTCCTACATTTTGTTTTGAAAAGGCTACAACTATGATTAACATTCTAAATTAGTGTATTTTTATTGTATCAACCCAAGTTTTCCAGCCTAGCCATCAACTCGACCACGAAATATTAATCTGAATCTAACGTAGAAAATGTTTAAAATACATTGGTTAAATTAAAAAAAATGTATATACCTATCACATGAGCAACTTAGATATAATATTTTAACAAAAATGAAATAACTCTTTAATGGCAATGCTTTTTAACGAGTCAAATCTAATTATTTTTACAATAAGTATATATGTATTTTTATGTCATATCAAAGTTGGCATAATGACTTATTTAACCCCCATTTAATTTCTTACCTCTTTTAAACTTGCGTTTTCTTTGTTAAATCACTCCAAAATAGACAGAAAAATTAAAAAAAGTTAACTTTGTTGATGTGGACTACCACGTGGATGCCACATGAATAATTAATTAATTGTTTATGTAAGAACTCGTTTTTCTATGGTATCAATACCTAATTCCAAAATTTAAAAAAAAATCATATTGGTCCTTAATCATGCTCGAATCTATTAAACTATGTTTGTATGCTCAATTTAGTCTCTGTTTGGTTTATAACTTCTATTGTGCATGTATTTAGAACAACTTGATGATTTAAATTGAATTCAATGTTATGATTTGCGTGTGAATGTTCCGATAATTATTGTAGCATTTTGAACCTTGAGCCTATTGATTAGACTGGGCGAGGGGTGTTACAGTTTATGTGTGGCATCCACGTATATGTTCATGTTACCAAAGTTAACATTTACTAATTTTTTCTACCCCTTTGGGGTGATTTGATAAAAAAAAACACAATTCCAAAAATTAATAAAGGCGGAAAATTAAATGGGAAATTAAAATGAGTTTTGCTCTAAAGTTAGAGGGTTAAATAAGTCATTAGGCCATTAAAATTAAACACGATAATACTTGATTCATACTATATTAATCATTTTGAAGTTTTAAGAATTAATTGAAGATATGCATCATAATTTCAAATTAACCCTTCCTTTAATTAAGCTTAAAACTCGTATTATGAGTATTAATTAGTGATGATGATACATGCACTAGTATTTCCTTCACTCAATTGTAGAGCGCCTATGATGAGGGGAATTGTTGCTTAGCACGCTCCATCCATCCCACGCATGCATTATGAGACTCATCATCCCCATGCCATGTGCAGGTTCCATCACTCCCAATTTCATCCAACAATTATTCCACCATCCACCATCTCTTTTTTTTAATTATTATTTGGTAGCATTTATTTTCGAGATTCATAATAAATAAATCATATACAATCCAGTGGGGTTGTGTTGAGAGTTTTGTCAGGCAAAACCAGCAAGTGTCCGTAAAGGCAAGAAATGTCAGATAAACATCTCAGCCGGTTGTCGGGATACATTTCCTACCTAAACCCCAAATGCTTCATCATATTTTACAACAAACAAAAATAATTGAAATTTTTTAGATAAATACATGTAACGTGTCGCATATTAATTTATTTTTATATTTAATATATAAAAATTAATTTGTCTATTTTTAAGTAAAGAGAGTAAAATATAATATGACAGGTATGTTAGAGATAAAAGAAAGGCATGGATGGTTTAATCCAACTTTGAAGTTTTTTTTCTTTGGCCATTAATGAAACAAAGATGGGGGGATAATAGGGGCATGGTGTAGTGATTGTGACACCATTTTGAGTTTGCCTCAATTAATCCGCCACTGCCATAACCCAAAATCTGAAAGCTGATCCCACCACAGGCTTTAGCTGAAAATGGATATGTACATGTTGCTCCCTGTCTCCTCCCATATATGTTACTATTATGTACCATGTTACAGCACCTGCTAAACCATTTAATGGGTTTGGATTAAATTGAAAAAAGAAAAAGAATAAGAGGACATCATGTGCAAAGGAATATTATTGAGCCCCTGGATTTTGCTAAGTGGAGAGGTGCGTAGGTTAGCTAGGACAAATGTCTGGTGTGCTTGTGTTGGTAGTGATGGTGAAGGATAGCCTCCCACGTCGTGGCTCACACAATTTATTGTAACCTTTATTTTATTGTTTAGCTTCCCCTCAATAAACCCCTATACTTTTTCCAAAATAGAAAACCTATCAAAAGTATAGATCAAATCATAAAAAATATTTAATATTAAATATTCAATCCATCCTTAATTCTTAACATAAATAGAATAAACTGATTTAACCATTGAAATATTTAAAATTACTCATAATTCTTTCTCAATTTATAAATAGGAGGGTAATGCACTTCAGCGCACTTAAACATATACCTTCCTGCATTGACAACAATACTCATATCAATTAAACTAAGACTAAATTGACATCTTTATATATCTTTAAATTGAAAAAAAAATGGCCACTCCCAATCAAATGGTTCGAGGAATTTCATTATATTAATCGGGCATCTACTGTGGCCTGGGATTGAATTGAAACATTAAAAGAAAATCATAAATTTAATAGGATAAATATGGATATTTGAATTGGTCCTACTTTTGTTGTTTACTTCCTTACCTGGTTGGCTGCAACTGCTGCCTCCATCGACCCCACACCATGCCCACTGCCACCCTCGGTCCAGGCCAGGGCGTATTTTTAAGCATCCTCTTTAAGCTATTGGTCCCTTTACAAATATAAATCTTTTTTATAGTTAAGTAAAAATATTAGGGAGACTCTTTAATTATGAGTTAAATTATATTTTACTTCTTATATACATTAAAATTTAGTCTTTATGATATATATGTAGCACATCACGCGTCACTATTTAGTTATTCTATTAGTCACGTTAGTTATAACAGTAAAAATAAATAGAATTTTAATAGAGAGGATCAATTTAATTTTTAATATAATGTATAGAGATTAATTTAAAAGGAACAAAATTTAATCTAACTTCTAATACAGGGATATTTTTGTAACTTTACCGTTACCATACTCTCTTGACACTGACTGAGTTCTATTTTATTTATTTTGCCCAATGGCTCGGCTGGGCCCTCGTACCTCTGCCACAGCCTTGTAACGCCATGCCATTGCTTATTAAATCGTAACAACCCAGCAATTACCCATTCATTACTAAGCTTTCATATTTTCTTGCTTTTCTTTGTTCTTTCTCATGGCCAAAGTTTTAGACGACGCTGAGTCTTGGCGTCCGTCTCAGTTTTTAACCGACGATGAGTTTGGGTTCGGGCTTAATTCTCCGGTTGAGTCTGTGGTGGGTTCTACTGAAACAGACAGTGATGAAGAAGATTACCTGGCTGAGTTAACTCGTCGAATGGCCCACTCTACTCTGCGGAACAGCCATGCGTTTGCCTCTCAATACTCCAAGGTTGATTTAAACAACTTAACACAACTTCTCTGGTCAGTTATTAGGGATGGGTTCTAATTTCATTTTTTGTTTCGGTTTTTTAGGGATGGGTGTTGCCCAGTTCGCCTGAATCGACTCTATGTGCGTTAAGGAGCGGTTGTGGTTGCAAGCAAGGGTCTATTCATGGAAGCTTTAACTGTCAATCTCGAGTTTCATCGCCGCTGGGAAGGCGGGATTATGCGGCGGTGGCAGGGGAAGTGGCAAGCATGCGAGAGAATAGAGAATCATCGTACGGTGGATTCACCAACAGAAGTCTCTTGGGTCCACCGGCAAGAAAGTCCATTGATGTTTCTGGCTTTTACCCTTCTCACCAATCACTTTCTCAACACAATTTGCAGGCCAGTCAAGTAAAATAAACCTCAAAAACCAGCTTAAAATTGCCTTTTTTTCCCCTCCGCCATGGTATTAATGTGGGTGTTTCGTTTTTTAATTGCAGGTTCAACAATTGAAGCAACAACAGCTAATGAAACAACTGAAACATCAACATCAGTATCAGCAGAACTACAGCCATGTGTTCCAAAATAAAGGAAGGAATAGTAATAATAATAGGCCTTTGGGTATGTCTCCATCTGCATGGCCACCTCTACAGCCACAAAACGGTTCCGGTATGCGGGCTGTTTTCTTGGGGAATCCAAATGGTAAAAAGGAATGTACTGGAACTGGTGTTTTCCTGCCCCGTCATATTGGTAACCCTTCTGAATCCAACAAGAAACCAGGTACATACATACATGCCCATTTAGCCATTTCCTGTTTTTGTTCTTGTTTTAAATTTGTTGTCCCTTTGATAACATTTTGTTATTTTGGCAGCTTGTTCAACTGTTCTACTTCCAGCTAGAGTAGTTCAAGCCTTGAACTTGAACCTTGATGAGATTGGTGCTAGACCCAATCTTCATCCTGGGTTCAACACAAGTTTCACTGCTGATAATGGTAATAAAAAATAAAAACAAATCTTTGGGCAAACTAGTTTTGATTTTCAAATTTAAATTACTTTCTAGTTATGGGTTTTACTTATATTTGTAGATGCTGCTGCTTTGAAGCTTCGAAGTGGTGGGACTGGGAATGTCTTTTCAAGTAAGAAACAGCATAACTCAAGGCCTCAGCAAGGGATCAACCGTGAAGTCCAGTTACCACAAGATTGGACTTATTGACTCAACTTTGCATATGGTTGTTGACTATATTAGTATAGAAGACATATATAGGTTTTTAGGGTTAGGTTTAGATGAAAATCAATAATTTTCTAGTTTCCAGGAATGATGATGATATATATATATGGGGTTGCAGCCAGATTTTGTTCATTACTTTGGGCTTAGGGAAAACCAGTTAAAGCTATAGGAAGGGGTTACTCTTTTTTAATCTGGGAATAAATATATCTTGTTGAAAGTGAAAATGTTAATGAAATGAACGAGGTTTTATTACAACATCCCCGTTTTTCATTTAATATCAGAATATTATTATTATACTTTTAAATGATTGATTTTGGTGAGGACTAGGTAAGGTAAAAAGGATAGTGATGGAGTCATGGAATCGGTCGACCACTTCCGAGGCTATGCATCTTTAAACGCCGGTTCTATTGCGCGTATACGTGTGCTTTGGGGGCGGTTTGACGTGCCTTTAGTGGTGGTTGTGATGGTAGTGTGCATTACGTTACATGTTGTGGGGTTTTATTTGACTTGGTCCACAATATTACATTGTTTTCTTTTTATATTGGGAAAATCCCCTTCCTATGTTCTTCATTAGTCACCCATTAAAATAGTGAGAATTTACTGAATTAACCTTTCATACTTATCATTGCATTTTGAGATTTATAAATTGTGTGGTTTTCGACTTATGAGGCAAAGGAAGTGAGTACAAAGTACATACATCATTTTCCTCATGTCAAATTTTTATTATTACAAGTTAAGTTTGATTTGAGGGTTTCAGCAGTTACCACTTGAACTTCCTATGGTTGGGGTCCCCTGTTTTTTCTTCTTCTTCCACTTGGGTTCAAAGCAAATGGCTAAACAATTTTTCCCTTCAAGTTAGACCACTCCTTTCCATTCGAAACCATTTATTATCCGAGTGTTGTTCATGTTTGGTTAACTTGCATTTTAAATTGGTTCTGGCTTCTGACATTCTGTAATCACCAAATGTTAGAACTAAGGGATGTTGTTGGGAGACATATGTAACACTTGCGCTCTGTTTCCTCAGACGGAACGACGAAGAACCAGATTGCATGGCCAGCTACGGCAGCTATGAAGATTCCAAGCTTGTAGGGACATGACAGAGATAATGGGTATGCAAGTAAAAAGCAAAGCAAATTCAGACAGGCCTGTATATGATCTCTGTCATGACCCTTTGAGCAAAATAAATAAGTAGTACACGGATGAAAACTATCAGTTTCCCCTTCTTGTCATGATATCTATTATTCAAAATTCTTGTCTTTAGAAGCTAGAAGCTGGATTTTTCAAGATTTATTTATTAATATAATGATAAAATTATATTTTCATTATTCGATAATTTTAAAATATATTTGATAAGAGGAAGGAAGGCTAGATGATAATTGATTCACTTTTAGAATTCCTACATGCAATAATATGTGGTAGCATAGCATTGGGAAGAACATTATTCATCAACATGGAAAAAGGAAACCGACTTGGTTTTAGTACCCCAAACATTGAAATAATGCTTTGCTTGTCTAACCATCGGAAAGAAAAAAAAAAAGTGGTTTCACCTAAATGGCAATTATATAACTTTAATAAATGGATGCAATAATGATGATAATAATTATAATAAAGCTTATAATTTTCAAACATCTTTCATTTTGGCTTTTTGTTTCTTGGACTAAGGAAAGAAAGAAAAAACATGGTTCACTTATTAAAGTTCATAATAATTTTATTTTGTAATTTCACCGCTACTTGAATTTTTTTTTTTCCAAGTAAAACCCTAAAAGAGGTAAAAAGAAGTTGAATTGTATTTATCCATTTACTTAAAAAAATGATAAATTAATATTTGTATATTAAAACAAATTAGTCTTTCCTATTAAAATTTTTATCTATTTTTATTGTTAAAAATTAGCATGATTAACAAATTTACATGATAATTACACTTAATATATTAGGTGTAACTCATTCTGATATAGAATGGATCCTCTCTCTCCTTAATTGTTAGTTTTAGTAATGGAAAGGCTTGGGCATATGATTGAAGCAGCTACGGGAAGGGGGTCTTAGGAACCTTTGTTACTTTCTCATAGAGATCCTGCCTTATCTCACCTTTTCTTTGCATATGACCTTTTGGTTTTTTTGCAGAGCTGAAGATAAGGGTGTTGATTGTCTCAACCATGTCCTGGATAAATTCTGTCATTACTCAGGGCATCATGTTAATAGGTTGAAGACCCAAGTATTTTTCTCAAGGGATGTTTCGGAAGAAGTTGCTTCAAGGTTGAGTGCCAAACTTGGTTTTACTAAAGTGAACAATCTGGACAGGTATCTTGGTATACGCTTCTTTCATAATAGGGTGGGGATTGATACGTTTCAGTTTCTAGTTGATAAAGTCCGAGCTAGACTTTTGAGATGCTCGGAAACTATTGTTGGTTGGCCGTCTTACTCTGGCAAAGAGTGTGCTAATTACGGTCCCCAATTATTTCATGGATACTGCTAGAATTCCAATGTCGTTCTACTATGAAATTGAAAAATTGGCTCAAAATTTTTTGTAGGGATCATCATCCTCAGAAAGAAAGGTGTATATGATAAACTGAGATGTTTATTGCACATCGAGTTTAAATGGGAGGCTTGGGATTAGAAGACTTCAGGATCAGAACAAACTATTCCTGTTAAAATTGGGTTTCAACCTGATGGCCAATACTGAGGAATAAATATAATTTTCATGGGATTTTGCCGAATGGCATTCAGCGTAGTAGTTGCTCCTACATCTGGCGAACCATAGCCAATGTTTAGGAGAGTGTAAAGAAGGGTCTCATCTAGGAGATTCGAGATGGTCGTCTGGTTAATTATTGGCTTCATCCTTGACTTAAAGAGTCGGGATCTTTAGCACAATATTACAAAGGTAACGGACCTATTCAGTTTTCCCTGCATGTTTGCGATGTTGTTAATACGGATTGTTCATGGAATGTGGTTTGGTTACAGTCGATTCTTCCTTGTGAGTTTGTGAAGCGGATAATGGGATGCGCACCATTGGTGGAAACTGCTGGGCAAGATTACTTAACATGGAGATGGATGTTGGGAGGTGTTTTCTCTATTGCAGGAACGTACAAGAATTTGCTTTCCCATAATGTCTAAAAGAAACTCAAAAGTGATTTCTTCACTTGGAAAGTTATGGCACCACAAAAAGTTCGTTTTTTTCTTTGGTTGCTCGTGGTAAACTCTTAACTAGTGAAGATCGTACAAGGCGAGGTATGTCCAATTATCCTTTTTGTGAACGCTATGGTTTGTGTATAGAATCTGTAATTCATGTAGTTCGAGATTGTGGATTTGCTCAAGCTGTTTGGAAATTGGTTGTCAAGTGGATTATTTGGAACATTAGAAATGTAGGAAAGTTCAATTTCCTACGTGGTAAGTGGGGTTCTTTCTATTTGATTGTTTGTTGGTTACTTTGGAAGAATCGAAATGATTTTATCTTCAATCATGCTAGTGGCAATAGCTATGATTTTATTTCTTCGACGGTCAATTAGACAGAGTCTTTGAACACTAAGGGTTTGGCTAAAGCTTGGACAACTAAATCCAGTTTGAGGGAGTGGTGGCAACTCCCAGACAACGAATGGGTTAAAGTTAACGTGGATGGCTTAGTTTCAAAGGTTAATTCGAGGACAATCTTAGGTGGAGCGATAAGAGACCTAATGGGGGTTAGCTTGTCGGATTTAAAATGGTAATACAATTGACTGATATTTTTAAAGTTGAAGCCAGAGCAATACGTGAAGGTTTAATGTTAGTTTGGGCATGGAGTTTTTGTAAGGTGGAATTTTTGTAAGGTGGAAGTGAAGAGTAATAATATCCTTTTAGTTGACATCTTACAAAATGGATTAGTTGAAAACAATAGTGTTGCTGAAGTTAAAATGATTCATTCTTGAGCTTAAAAAATTAACAAGTAAAGATTAGGCTTATCTCTAGAGATTTTAACAAAGTTGCTAACTCTATGACAAAGGAGGCTAGATATAGTCTAGATCAATTGTCTATCTTTTATGACTCACTTATTGTAGTGTGATAGATTTTAAAAATACACATACATCACGCGTTATCTGCGAAAGCGGTTGTTAATTAAGCTAATTACTCCTTTAGCCTAAGTTATTTTTTCTTACCAAAAAAAATCTCATTATATTCTCTCTGGATCGCTCTCTCTCACTTTCGCAGTAATTAGTTGGTGTGAAGTTTGGTTTTTGTCTTTGAGTATAAGGTAATTTATATTTTCTTTCAATTTTTTTATAAAAAAGAATTGTTTTTGAATCATTTGTCACAGTTCTCAACTGTCTCTCCGTGTTCATCTCGTGTTGTTAAACACCCAGAATCAACGAATAATTTAAAAAAAAAAAACAAAAATCATAAACCTTTGCTTTTCTTTTCACTTTCTTCGTTTATATCGAACCCAGAGAACCCTTTTTTCTTTTCACTCTTTTTACTACTTTGTTTTTTCTTTATGTTGCTTGTTTTATTCGATCTTGATCGTAGGGATCTCGAGTGTTAGATTACTTGAAGAGTTTATTAAAGGGGTGGCATTTTCAGTGGTGGTGGATTTGAAGTTAGGTTATTGGTGGATAATATAAACTTCTTTTACTTTTTTTTGAAGTTAAGATTTTTGTGTGAGTTTTTTTTTTTTTGGGGGGGGGAGAAGGAGGGGGTGTTAAGTTAAACAATGTTGAACTTAACTGCTGGGTTGTGAAGTACTATGGAAGTGGTTGTTGTACGGCTACAAGATGACGCTTTACATTGGTCGCGAAGCTTCGAAGGTGTGTGTGTTTGCCTCCTTTTCTATTCGAGAAATGGAAATTTGTTTAGGGATTTTGATTTGATATTTGGGTTGTTTTTCTTTTGTTTCTTCTAGTTATGGAAGAGAATTTGTGCAGAGACAGCTACAGAGATCAATCTTCTTCTAGACAATTGGAAATACGTTCTTGCTGGTCTCTTTTTTCAGGTTTCATTTTGTTTTTTCATCTTAATTCAATATCTAAAAAAAAAAAAGAAGAAGCATTTTTAGTAGTGGAAAGCAAGCATTTTGTTTTAATGGAGATGCTTATTTTGATGAAAAGAAGTAGGTTCTGGTGAACTGTTAGTGATCGTGGTTTCTTATTTAGAGAACTCAAGCTTATGCTTTTAGCATAAGATAATTCTTCTATCATGGTTCATACAGATTGTTTGAGCTCAAGTATGTTACTTTACATTGCTTCTCAAAAGGATTTTTCATCCAAGCTTTGTTTAGTGTTTACATCTTCCTAAATTTGAAGTATGCTTAACTTATGGTTCTTTTATAACTTGAACATTTAGTAGGCTGTTGCTTTTGTTTTGGGTCTGAAATGTGCATTTACTTTCTACAATGCAGTACATTCATGGTCTAGCTGCTCATGGAGTTCATTATCTACACCGGCCAGGGCCGACACTTCAGGATCTTGGATACTTCCTTCTTCCAGTAAGAACAAGTTTCTTTTATTTTTGCTCTTTGCTTACATATATTATGTGTCTCTTATTTGATGAAATGCATAAATTTAGGAGCTTGGGCAAGATAAAGCCTACATCAGTGAGATGGTCTTCACCTTTGTTTTTTTATCATTTGCCTTGGTAAGGTTATTCTGTTACTTCTCTATTGATAATTCCATTAGTTTTATTCAGTTCTTACATTTTTACTACATATATTAAGGATCTTTTAATTTCAGTTCTATTGGCATTTTTCATGTCTCTAGTTCTAACATGTGAATTGTTATTTGCAGTGGACTTGCATCCTTTCATCTTCAAGAGCAAAAAGATCTATACTGTTCTAGTTTGGTGCAGGGTGCTAGCATTTTTAGTTGTGGGTGTTGATACTTAAGTGTTCCAGTTCTTTTTTAGATTTCCTTCCGTCATATTATGGTAATGTATGTTACCGTGGTTAAGTGAGAATCAACTTTGATAAATCATGCAACCTTAAGCTATTTTTAAGTAATTTAATTACAGATTGTTTTCTTTGTTTATTTATTTGCTGCAGGCTTCTCAGATTCTTCGAATCATCACATTCTATTCTACTCAGCTTCCTGGACCAAATTATCATTGCCGAGAGGTATAGACTTAAAATTATGTGTGTATTGGCTCTCGACTTTATGCTTACATTTTGAAATGGTATTCTTTTATTAATTTGTTTCTGCACTGAACATTTGTTCTCTAAGAGTTAACATAAGAAATGAAAATTGATTTTTAAGACCATTTACTAAACATCATGTTTTTTGCAGGGTTCGAAGCTGGCCAGGTTGCCAAAGCCGAGTAATGTGCAAGAAGTCCTCTTAATTAATTGTATGTATTCTTATTTTACCGTAGATTTCAGTTTACCGCCTTTAAGGATATAAAAATGTTTTCTGAATAAGTTTTTTGGATCTTTTGCTTGTCATATGTTTGCAGTTCCTCAAGGCGTAGTTTATGGTTGTGGCGACTTGATTTTTTCGTCACACATGATCTTCACCCTGGTCTTTGTGCTCACCTATCAGAAATATGGCACACGAAGGTAAAGCATGGCTACTATTCTTGCTTGCTCTATTGACATGCGTGTGTAGACAATTTGATGGGTTTCTGATGGTATATTGTTGTACAATTGCAGGTGTATAAAGCAATGTGCTTGGTTGCTAGCAATAATTCAAAGTCTGTTGATTGTAGCATCCCGCAAACATTACACGGTTGACATAGCTGTTGCATGGTATGAACTGTGATGTATACATTCAGAATTTCTATTTGATAATTAAAATGTTAGTTTCAATTTAGTTTACTATTGTATGATTTTTCTGCAGGTATACTGTTAATTTAGTGGTATTCTTTGTAAACAAGAAACTTCCAGGTTAGAATGTTTTGAAACCATATTTTAATTCATCCCCCAATTATTGAGGTATAAGCCTTGTTAGCAGTTCTAACACTCTATGATATTACTGCAGAACTGCCTGACAGAAGCAATGGAAATTCACCCGTTTTGCTACCATTGAGCACCAAAGACAAGGATAGTAAGACCAAAGAAGAGAATCACAAGCTCTTGAATGGGAATTCTGTAGACCATGCAGATTGGCCGTAGTAGTTTAACTTGCGGGCCAGATTCTGGAAAATGCCAATGGAATCCATGTTGCTTGGATGATGGGAGCTGCTTGAATCCTTGTGATTTGTATTATTAGAAAAACAGAAATTTGAGTAGTACATTGTGCAGTGCTCTGTGTCTTTGCTTAAAAACATCAGCCATCAATCATCATCAGCATGCAACATGTATCATGGAAGTTCCCGAGTTCCTATCACAGCTGTCATCTCTTTCTCATGTTGATAAAGCCCTCATTTACTGTACCTGTTGGAATACCGATTCTTCTCTCAACATTGTGTGAAATGGTGAAAATTTTAATTGTAGGTCTCTCGATGCCGAAGGCTATTGAGATAAACTAGTTTTTAAAGTGAGAATTTAAATGTTTTATATTTCATTTCAAGACAGGATTGCAGGTGGGGGACTTAGAATATAAATACAATGAAAAGTAAAAAGGGGTAGGAATTGTGGCCCGTTGATGTTGCTTTGAAACTATGATTCCTCCAAGCAAAAAAAGGCTGAAGTTGACAGGATCTAGCACATGGCATTCCCATTTTTTCTTGCTGTTTTCATGTGCTGGTTTCCTGGCCCTTCCTTTTTTTTATACTTTGGAAATGCTTCTTTTTTTCCTTATATAACTAAGCCAGGCTGTCTGGTATAATTTGCATTTATAAACAAAAAGATTGATGGTATATTACCAATACCATTAATCGTTAATGGTTCTTTTTCTAACATGATAGCAAGCATATAGCCCTTAGTGAACTCCAATCATATAAAGATATTATTCCTCAAACCAAAATTTACGTATCAAAGCTAATCGATTATGACAAGACCAAGACCGGTAACTTGGTCACAGGGGAGCTGAGGCAGGAGCAACACCGAACAATGACCCTGATTCACTAGAAACCGGACCAGGGGCAGCACCGGAGCTCAAGAGCTCCATCATCGTACGCCGAGGGTCTGTGCGCTGAGCCTCACAGAGATCTGCCAGAAGCACTCCTACACGTGTAGAATATACATTAACTTTCATTCCTGGTAGAATTTATTCCTTTGATTGAATCACAAGCAAAGCAGTTACTTCCACGTACGTGTAAAAACATGCATGAAAAAGTGGAAAGCAAGATACCTTCACCGGCGGCCAAATTGAAGTAAAGGTCGACAATGTTGGGGCAGTATTGGTAGCAAGCCGGGGAGCAAAGCTTGGCAGTGAATTGTGGTTCGATAAGGGAATCGGATGAAAAACCGGTGGAAGTTCTATCAACCCCACAAGCACGTACACATTCATCGCTTTCGATATATTCGGCCATCGACACCACCACCACCTCCGAAGTTCGGCATTCGTAGCCGTCTTTCTTCACCGATGTTTCCAACAAACATCTCTTCCCAGATGTTGCTATCGAAAACGCACACACATCCTTTGGCAAATCCTCGCAAATAATCTCAGCTACAAAAAAAAAAAAAAACCCAATTATGTAACATGAATATTAAAGTTGCCTTTAAAAATAAATGTGAAGATTAACGTACCTAGGGAAGAATGGAGCAAAAGAGAAGAAAGGAAGAGAAACAAGAGGGATTTGAAAGAAGCCATAGTTAAAGTGATAATATCCAAGCTAGATTGTTGTGAGGCAGGTAGAGTGATAGGTAGATTATATACAAATGAATGAAATGGGAAGTCTATGGAACCAATAGGGTTCTTTAACTTAGCCTCTAGTTTATTTTAATTTGGGTTCTTAATTAGCTTACAAGTTACAAACAAAGAATTGAGCTTTATCATTGAAGACGCCATTGCCGTTTACCAGTCTCTCTTTCGCTCTCCCCTCTTAGGATTCTTTAGTTTTAATCTTCGTTTTCAATATTATAAAATCATATCTTTATTTGTTCTTTTCGTTGATTTTAGTTTATGAGTCGATTCTTTTCTTTGTTTGGTACTTAAACACGTGTTTGTTCGACAGTAATATCGTCATCACCTTTTTTCTGTCTTAGTCTCTAAGGATGTCTTAGGTTCTAAAACTCTGTTTCCTAAGGACTAATTGTAGCACATCAGTAAAAGCCAGAGACAGATTCTTTGTTAATTACAAGAGATTACTTGTTTAACTTATTTAGGGTTTGTGCTAGTTTGAGTTTGGGTAGTTCTGAATTCTGATTCTTGGCTTTTTATTGTTGTTGAGGATGAATTTCTTCGGGAGAAATATTTAGAGTGTCGTCTATTGGATAGTCTATTAGTAGGAATTTTGCCTCTCCTACTCTGTCAAGAGTCATTGTATCATTGTGTCGTGAACGATTGACTACTTGATAAACTTAGTTCACAGATCTATCAACCAAGGCGCTCCGAACTTAAGTGGTACTATAGTTATAAATAAGTGGATTACAAACCCTGAGTTAGTGGTTCGAGTGTCCTGCATACAAGTGAACTCCATAATTATTACATGTACTATATTAATTTCTCTCTCCTAAATTTTGTCAGTCCATCAATCGAGACATTCTCAACTTTGCGAACCAAGCTCATTAAGCAACTACTCATGACATGATGGCTCTCATAGGATATGAAAAATAAAACCCCATTGAAAGAAAATATTCGATATTATTGAGAGTGCGATAAGAGATATATGTGAAACCCACCCAACCCAGGTTTTGTTATGAGTTGAAGTGCAAAGAATGGCACCATAAAAAAGCCCATGCTCTGCCCATTGGGCCATTTAAAATGAACCATGATCACAAAAATGGATATGCAAAGGAGGATAAGTGGGGTCGCAAAACTAAACAAAGAATCGCTGGGAACCTCACATTCTCAGCTTCAACATCCACAACACAATCCCAATCGACACTGTTGGGCTGCTGTAACACATGAGATTACAATAATAATAAACAAAAATAAAAATACCATACAAGAAGCAAAAAGAAAGAAAAAAAGCAGAGAATCACAATAATGGTTGCAGCAGTGGCAGCAACAGCATCATCTCAACTACTGGTATCAAGTTCCCGCTCTTTGTCACGGCTGTCACCATTTCAGCTATGCGTATTTGATTCCAAGTCCCTCGTGTCATGCCCCAGCAATGGCAATGGCATTAACAACAGTATCAAGAGAAGGCATGTTAGGTGCCTGGCTGTGGGGACAGCACCAGAGGCAGAAACCAAGAAAAGTGGGTTCGAAATCCAGACACTAACAGGTTGGTTGTTGAAGCAGGAACAGGCGGGTACTATTGATGCTGAGCTCACTATTGTCCTTTCCAGCATTTCCATGGCCTGTAAGCAAATTGCTTCTTTGGTTCAAAGGGCTAGTATTTCAAACTTGACTGGTGTTCAAGGAGCTGTCAACGTTCAAGGAGAGGATCAAAAGAAGCTCGACGTTGTTTCTAATGAGGTCTTGTTATCAAAAATCTGTCATCAACCATGTGTTACAGTTTATGACATGAACTACGTTTTGCAATTAAATTATGTTACATTTACAGGTGTTCTCTAACTGCTTGAGATCAAGTGGAAGGACAGGGATTATAGCATCAGAGGAAGAAGATGTGCCAGTGGCAGTGGAAGAGAGTTACTCTGGGAACTATATTGTGGTATTTGACCCTCTTGATGGATCATCCAACATTGATGCTGCTGTTTCAACAGGTTCAATTTTTGGGATATACAGTCCCAACGATGAATGCCTAGCAGAAATAGATGATGATTCCACTGTAAGTAGCCTGTATGAATTTTCTATCCCATATGCAAATTTTGAGATACAAGCTTCATTGTTACATGCATGGCCTGCAGCTTGGTTCAGCAGAACAAAGATGTGTTGTGAATGTGTGCCAACCAGGGAGTAATCTATTAGCTGCTGGATACTGCATGTACTCGAGCTCTATAATCTTTGTGCTCACGTTAGGGAATGGAGTGTACGCGTTCACCTTGGATCCAATGTATGGTGAATTCGTGTTAACTCAAGAAAAAATTCAGATACCAAAAGCCGGGAAAATATATGCATTCAATGAAGGGAATTACCAATTGTGGGATGATAAGTTGAAGAAGTATATTGATGACCTTAAAGACCCTGGCCCTAGTGGCAAGCCTTATTCAGCTAGATACATTGGAAGCTTGGTTGGAGACTTTCACCGGACACTGCTATATGGTGGAATCTACGGTTACCCTAGAGACAAAAAGAGCAAAAATGGTAAGCTGAGACTCTTGTATGAATGTGCACCAATGAGCTTTATTGTGGAACAAGCTGGTGGGAAAGGATCTGATGGACATCAAAGAATCCTTGATATCCAACCCGTTGAGGTGAGAAACACTTAAAACCTACTGATTGGTTTGTGATTTGTTGTTGCTGGTAAGTTTAGTAATTTGTGTTCTGTTTCTTGTGTTGTTCTAACAGATCCATCAACGTGTACCACTTTATATTGGAAGCCAAGAAGAGGTGGAGAAACTGGAGAAGTATTTGGCTTGAATAAGATGCAAATGAAAAAAGGGTAGTATTTTTGTTTATGGATATAAAGAAATACACTTTATGTTGTAATTCAAAATGAAGACGAACTTGTCCTTGTTCTGTAAATTTTATGGGAATCTTTTTGTTGGCAATGGCAGCACTTCAAGAAGGTCATTGTATGAACCCCTTGTGTTTTTGCCTTTTCCTCTTGCAGAGTTGAAGGATTTAAGTTCCATCTGTTGTGTTTTTTTCTTGGTTGTCGGTAAACTTTCTGCAATGTTGAATACCTCTGAGGGTGGCAAGGCAAAACTGCTGGTTAGTTTAAAAACAGGATCATGCCAACATGCATGGAAATGGCCGGTAGTTCTAAGCCTCTAACAATGCATATGAGCTAAAATATTATTTTAAATCCAGCTGTGCAGGCCGATTTCGATTCCTTTATTTCCATTAATTTAAACCTGATATTGCGAAAGAATCAATTTGAAACACAACTGCAAGCTGTTCTGAGGTCAATGAAGACAGAAATCTATACAAAGCCCTTTCTTGTTTCTCTCCGTAGTAAAACATTCGGCCAACAGAATCGTCTTCATTCTTTTTGTCTCCTTTTCCCCACCATACTTTAATCGAATCAAGATTGGTTCCTTCATCATGGCAATAATACATCCCAGTTCGTAGGAGGTTAATTTGGCAAATGCTTTTTTTTTTTTTAACAACCAAGTTGTTGAAAGAATAATGAATACACTGATTCCATTGTGACATATGTGAGAGCGTGCCTGTATAACTAACCTGATTTGCCTCAGAATTCTACATCACCTGCTCTACTTAACTAAGTTGCTTGTTTGGTCCTCTAACAGCACACAAACTGGTACTATTATCTTTGAACTGAACTCAAATTCTGCTCAAGCTCCAAAGATCTGCTACATATGCAACCAGGAAGGGGATTTGCATAAAAATTCTCCTCTAGTCGTGGTGACTCTCCCGGCTGCCTTAGGTACGGTGCTCCGAGCCTGTCCAAGTGTAAATGCTTAACTTCCATAGAGAACTGTTCCCAAGATATTACACCTTCGTCCAGCTGATCAATGAGTTTGACAACATTTTGTCTGAAATAAAACAACAATGTTAGAACTTAGAACACTTGTCTTAATGTCACTGCTTTCAATAAATAGTTACATTCTCCATACCTATCAGGCTTGATGGTCTTTCGGAACCCTTCAAACCGTCGATGACCTTGTACTGATTTTCCCATATTCCCATCATAGGTATAAACAAAGACATCACTTTCAAGTGCCACAATGTAATCCAAGGCAGCTAGGCGATTCTGATATGGCTCTAACAGTTTCAGTTCTTGTTGAGTAGCCAAAGTAGAATGAGACAAGACATTTGGATACTCTGATCGGAAAGCTGCCATGCTATCGTGGCCGTAAATATCACCTGCAACAATGTAGATAGGCGTGCTGGATGGGTAACCCAACGCTTTGAGGAACAAGGCTGCTTCTCTAGGTGTCATTGGACATCCACCTTGACGTCGCCGTTGCTCACCGTCAATGGTTTTCTCCCTCCAATGTCTAACCTTGTATCTCATAATTGTGAGCTCATTACCTTCTTGTTCGGTAAGGTTGTGGATGCAGCCTGTGAATGCAAGCATATCCTTCTCGTACCTTAAGTGCAGAGCAATGTATGGTTTATTATTGTTCTTTAACCTCTCGACTAAAGTCATTCCGAGATCCTCTATCTCTTTCGTATAGCGAAGAGCCTCATAATTGGCATGGCACCTTAGTCTTTGAATTGAAGTTGGTAGTCCATTATTAGCAAGCCTAGAATCAGTATGTGTGAACTTGATTACCTTATGTCGCTTTAGTAATGGCATCACCTTCTTTCTATAGTAACTAGCCTGCAAATGAAAGCATCTATAAGGCACCATTCCAGTTAACATAAAATTAAACCAAGTATCATCAAAGTTTTCTATACCTTTGACCAGGAAACAGGGGCCCTTACAAGAGGCTTTATTGCTGTATATTTAACAGGTAGATGTTCAACAATCTTAACATCATCTTTCAGAACGTTGATGAAGTGCCTCCAAGCAAAAATATCCTTAAAATCACTGTTGCAATTTAAAAAGAAAGTTAATCTTTTTAAGCTTATACAAATAAACTGATATTTAAATATTTAATGTTACCTTGGGTCAGTCCAAAATGATTCATGATCTAGAGAAGGAAGAACCAAGGTGGCATTCATTATCTTAGCAACAGCAACCATATCACAAATCTGCAATTTAATACAGATTAGCTTTTGGAAAACACCAAAAGGTTAAAAACAAGTTTATTAAACTTACTCCTATTCTCATTTGATTCAGTCCTCCATTTGCATGAACGATGATATAACCATTAGTCGTTGATCCGACCCCTGAGTTAAATTATGTCAGATTGACAAATATTGATATGGATGTGCTTACAAGTTGAGAAAGGAATATGACATACTTGTTCGATTCTTAGGCCGAGATATACATTGTTGATAATTGTCACTGTTTGGTTTCATCCAAATCTCTGGGGTCTGCGAATAACGCAAGAACATGACATACTTGATGTTGTAAGGAAAAGCTAAGCAAGAACATGACATGATATAAAGCTAATGTTCATGATACAGTACCCCAGAAACAGTCAAGAATCAACATATTCAACGCCAAAAAGGAAAAATAACAAAGAAGCATTCATTTTCAACTTACGAAGACCCGCTCAAGGACCCGTTTGGGCACGGAGCTTTGAGTCTCGGCGACAACACGTTGGGCCAATGTCCAATCATCTTTAAAAGCTTGTAAGATCAACAGTCCGTTTTCGTTTTTCCATTTACCGTTGATCTCGACGTGTCTACAAAGGAACGTGACTTTGCAAAAAACGGAAACAGATATCATCAACAACACGACTCCGAGGATTTTACGCCACACCTCCCCGCCGGATCTCAAACCGGGAACCATATTAACTGCTTCATGATGACACGTGTTGTCAACACACAGCCAAGAACATAACAAGTTCCTGTGAAGCAGCAGGAGCAGATATCTTATGTGGTGGCCGGAGGAGGAAGAACCGGAAGGAAGGTAACCGTTGGGGCTGTCGGTTTGTTCGTCGTTGTAATAACAGTTTAAATTACAAGAAGATGAACAATTGCTGTCGGACTCTGATGTCGGAAGTTCTGTCACACGTCGTCTTGTAGTAGTGTGTCCACCTTGTTTTGGGCTGCTGTTTGCCGTTTGTTTGCAATTCCCGACGGCATGGCGTCACCGGAAATATTAAAAGAGAGAAAAAGGAAAGCGAAGAAGAAGAGGAAGAAGAGACGATCAAGCAACTCAACACGAAAATTTCTTTAATAAATAGGCTTTGCCGTACTTTTTTCTATAATGCATGAAAATTGACGAATGGCAAATGGAGAGGTAGCAGGACATTGTTTTTATGGGTTTTTCCGAACGTACGAGGCACGGCCTGTTTGGTTTTTTATTTCATTGTTGGGAATGAATCATAAAAATTACAAATACTTGAATTGTGGTGTGTAGAATATAACGTATGGTCATTGGTCAATATTTTTATTAATACCATATACTAATACTTACCATTTCTACAAAAACAAATACTAATAATACTTACCATTAACACAAGTCTATCTCTCAATCAGGGTAACTCTCCAAAACTCACTAAAAATAAAGAATTTTTTTTGTCATAATTATATATATATTATTTTCCTATTTATAGATTTATAAGGGGTTATAAATAATTTTAAATACTGCCTCAAAAGTTTAAAAAATAGTATTACTTCGATAATAAATTTAATATTGTTTTATGAACATATAATATATCTTGTTTATGTATTTTGCAATTTAATAATCCTAAACATGTTTGTTGTAGACTTTTTATACATTAAATTCTTACTATATATCTAAACAAAAAAAAATCTTATCATATAAATTTTAATATATTTATATCTTTGTATTATGATTATATTATTTTATATTTTATGGAGTTAAGTTGCTGTAACCCAAACATTCTTTCAGGGCATGGCATTTGAAGCCCTATTTGCCTCCCTAAAGGCATAGCAAAAAGAGACCTGCCAATCACGGTCACACAAGCCCTTGATGCTTAGACACTGATCCATCATTCTTTCATATTAGATTTGAAGCTGACGGCAAAAGGGGTTTCACAGTGATTAAACAAGTTGCCATTAGTGATTGGGCTAATAGCTAGTTGGCATAATTATGTAATGAACTGAATAAACATATCAGCTGCGACGCATATTTATTATTTTAACATCTATTCGTTGGTAATAGTTCAATTAGCATTGATAAGTGATAGGGTTCATATGAAGACTCATCACTTCCAGATGCAAAGCTAACGTCTAACTAGGAGCTTCATGTAGGTTTATCTATACGTCTAATTCTTGCAGGTTTGGTATACTTGCAATAGCATGAAATTGGTGTTCGTTTTCACTTTCCAACAACATTAGAAAACATTTTTGATATACCTTAATCTCTAGGATGGAGCAATAAGCTATGTGAATCCTTCGACAATCCTCGGAAGCATTTTTTAACATAACACTCATTAGGGTCCCATTTGGATGAATTGGACAGTGCTATTGGATAAATTGCTGTCATAAAGAGTATACAATAAGAAATTTTTAATCGTGTTGCATTTCTTGAATTGATTCCATGATTAAGTAAATTGTGAATTATCAGAACGATTCTTCTTAACATAATTACAATTATTTAAGCCTAATTGTATATATCTGATTGATTCCTCCTCTAGCTCAACAAAAGTTCAATCAGACTGCATTTGAATTAGAAGAAAATTCTACGAATTTAGAAATAATTTAATTGAGTCAATTTATTGGATGTGGAATTAAATTAAGTAATCGTGAGAATTGTTCAACTAGAGAATTTGATTAAATAATTTTCTTGAAAAATTAATTTGGAAAATTTTAGTGATTTTTGAAAAAATTAATTTTGATAAAGTAAAATTAAATTAATCAAATTAATTAAAATAAATATGATATTTTTGGAAATCATTTTTCAAGTCAAACAATTAGCACAATAGGTAATTGAACTTGAAAAATAGACCCGAGATCGAAAATTAAACTTGAGAACCAAAACATGAGATCGAAGCCTAAAAATTGGTTGAATCGGGCCCTGTGTATGAAACTGAGTCGACAGTCCAATCAATGGCTGGTAGTTAAGTTAGTTATTACTATAGTTAGGTTTTAATTGCTTAGTAAACCTTCAAACTTTCTTGTAGTTACATTTTAATCCTACTTTAATATTATTCAGTTTTTTTTTACTTTCTTTTGTTAAACCCCCTTTTTTTATGTTCTTGCTTATTATTCTTGCCTCCATTGTTGTGCAACCCAAGCTTTAAAGTTTGAATTTTTATCCATTTTTTTAGGGTTAAAGGTAATGGTGTTTTTGTTTAATTTCTTATTGTTAATGAGTGGTTAAATTACTAGGTGATGGTTGATGGAAATGATAGGTAATTGATTTTTTGGTTCGAGACTAAATTGCAAAATTAGACTAAATTGAATAGACTTAAAAACTTAAGATTGACACTAATCAAGATAAGTGAGATTAATAGGAGATCTTATTAAGCATCAATTTGATAAGTCCTGGATTAGTTGGTGAGGTCGAGGTCGAGAGATAAATTGGACTAATTTTTTGAAATTGGTAAATTTGAGGTCGAGAGGTAAAACGAAACCAATTTAGGAGTAATAACAATTTAGAATCCTAATTTGAAAGTCAACCAACCATTCCTTGTTATCGTATTTGATAGTTGTGAAGTTCGTTTTCTTTACAATTTAATTCTTTATTAGTTTCAGGTAATTAATTGGTATAATCATATTCTTGACCAACCTGTCGTACTATAGTATTTAGCTAGTAGTTAATTAGACTCACTGATTCACATGCTTTTAGCTTAGGAATTTGCTTAATTGCCTATTTGTATGGGTTCGATCCTTGGATTACTTTAATGTTTCATTGAACATTACAAATATTACAATTGACCTGTAATGCTTGTAATAAAACTGCAATAGTTATATATTTTTTAGTGTTAATTCTACGCCTAGCCACGGTGTTCAAGCGTCGGAAGTTGGCGTGTGGTCAGCCTTGTTATAGCAGTGTCACGACATCTAAGGCAATATACTCTTTTTTGGCATTTTCAGGTCGGTGTCACGACGTCCCATAGTGTGTGTCATGACATAGCAGACAATATGCTCCTTAAGTAGTCTGGAGGTGGTGTTGCGACATTAGAGCTAGGAGTTACAACATCAAAAGCAATCCTTTATTAGATTTGATTCTCTAAGTATAGTATTTTCGTCTAAGTACACTTGCAATTTTTTGAATAGATTAATTAATAAAATTATTTATGAATTACATTAATAATTTATTTATTATCCTCACATGATTTTTACACACAAAGCAAAATGAAAGCAAATATTACTTACTCGTTGTCTACTAACGTTTAACTAATAGTAAGCAGTGTTTCGTGATTAGATCGTAATACAAAAAGACAGCCTTATGTAATTGATTACAAACTAAAATGATTTATATAACTGTTATTATAAAAAAATAAAAGGATACGAGGCAAATTCTAAAAGGCTAGTAAGAAAACCAGACTGAATAGAATGATTATGAGGGGAGGAGAAGACTTCACCACAAAGTTTGTCTACTAAAATTAATCAAATACAAAAATAAATAATCACATAATTAAATAAATTAAAATTGATTGTTTCAAACCTTCATGTTGCTTCTCTCTCCGGGCACGGGACTGATTTATTAAGCTTTTTATTTCTGGGGGGCTACTTACTGCTATCTCTCTCTCTTCTATTTCAAAAAACAAAATTACTTCCTCTCTCTAGGGTTTCGAAGGGAAAACTTTCAGAGAACCACGGAGGGCACTCCCACCCTAACCCTAATTGTAGGGTTGTTACAGCTTACACAACAAGTTTATTGTGGTTATTTGATTCACGAGATTCAATTTGTTTTCTGGGAAGAATAAAAAATAGAGAGAAATCAAGTTTACTTTAGCGTCTCCGACGACGTTGCGGATCGTCTTTTTGATGCAATTTCTACGTTGATTTCATGTTTCTGGTGAGTTTAAACCTAATTTCGTATTTTTCTTTTCGATTTTCTCTTTTTTTTTTGCTGCCGAAAGGATTGTAGTTGCTTGCGTATATTTTTATTTGTTAGGGTTTTTCGAATTGTTTTTGATTGTTTCGTTCATTGGATAAACAATTTATAGTAAAAACGAAAAACAAGGCACAAGGCATAAGTCAGAACAAGGAACACAGAAAGTGAGGGGGAGTGTGAGAGAAAAGAGATAGAGCTGTTAGGTGGATTTGCTCTTAGATTGACCAATTTATTTGCTAAGAGAGAGCTAGCCATTTTATTTTTGATGATTTAGCATCAATTGATTAATGAATTTTCTTCCTAAGAATAGATGTCTTTTATTTGTTTTCATCTTGCTTACCTTTTCGGATAGGTTTTAGTTCATGGTGTTTGGTAGATGCTGAATGATTGCTAGTATGGACTTAAATGCTTCACCAGTACCTGAAGATGATGAAGAGATATATGAAAGACATATTGAACATTACTCTGCACAAGAAGAACATGTAGAATCTGCAGTTGAAATTTCACGGCGGGTACTTCTCTGATTCCTTTATTTGTTTTCATCTATCATTGATTGGGAATAGTTCTGGCCTTTATTTATTTATTTTGATTTCTGGTAAGCATGGTTTAGGCAGTGTCAGAATGAATCATTCTCAGCAATGAACGATAGACCAAGGTAGTGTTGTAGATGAAACAGATTCTTTTGTTTCATGTGAGCATGAGATGCTGAAGTTGTCTGGGTTAATTTAGTTGATTTGGAGTGGTAGCCACTTATTGGCTACTTAAAAGTTAAAACTAGTGTGAAGGACGTGGTGCTTGTGTATGCTGAAAATTCTTTCCTCTTCAAAGGATTTATATATGTTTGTGTTCATAATTTTTTATTGTATTATTATTTAACATGCAGGTTCGGTTACTCTTTCCTTTTTCATTTTACATTTCCCGTATCTCTTTCCTGTTAGTTTATTCATGTTATGCTGTGATATTTTTGTTTCACTCTTTAAAAGTTTTTAATCTTCATATTTTTGCATCACTTTTCATTCATGCATGTAATGGAATTTGCTTCTTTAGAACGTGAAGAAGACGGAAGAGATTGAGAAGAGACCGATCAAATGACGGCCAGTCCATGTCTCTCAGCCTCTCTACATGATCACTTCTATCAAAATAGGAATCCAGGTCTTATGATAAAAAGCAGGATCCCTCCTGGTAAGACGGCTGACATTGCACACTAATTGCTAACTAGTCTCAGGGTTACTGTCAATGTATTTTTAATAATCTTGGTTTTCCCATTGCCAAATATTGTAGTGCTTTGAAGTTTATGTTTGGTATTATTCAGTACTTCTTTTTTGTTGTTAGTCATTTCATTTTTATGGTTAAGTTGGTGAGTTGATTGATTATTAACATTTCAAATTTACGTTGTTGTTTAAGACATCACATTTTTTTTAACAACCTTTCTAATCTTTTTGCAGGTTGGCTGGATTGTCCTTCAGTTGGTCAGGAAATAGGCTGTATTATTCCTTCTAAGTTCCACTTGGTGAATCTTATAATGACTGTGTTCCTCCTGGTAAAAGATACTCTTTTAAGCAAGTGATTCATCAGCAAAGAGTTCTAGGAAGAAAGGTATATGGACAATGTTGCTTTGACAATGTTAATTTCTTTTAATTGTCCCATAAAATGCAAATCGGATCTTTTCTGTCATCATCTCTATCATATAAGTGGCGCATCAAATTTTTTGTGAAGGACTCTAGAAATCCTCAAATGCAGGTTCATGTTATGAAAATGCATATGGGACTAAGCTGGTTATAGATAAAAGCAGGGGAATAAGTAGACTATTTCTGTTGATAGACTAAATAGTTTGTTGATTTTTACCTAAATGTTTTGACTTGTTTTGTTTCTTGTTGACTAAACCTGAAAAGAAGGATTAAGCAGTAAAATTAAGAATACGCCCCATTTTTTTAACTTGCTTGACAATGCATGTTAGGTGGTAATATTACATACTTTTGCTATGATGTTGTTTTTTCGTTTCTACTAGAATAGTCTTGTGTTATGTTTCTTAAATGTGATTCCTGTGTTAGTTTAAGTCCAACTCCACAGTTCATTTCATGAGCAATTATATGACGGAAAAATTTTGGCTATGTTTTTATTGTTATTTCCTTATTGTTTCTTTTTTGGCATGCAACAAGTACGTTCTACTAATAATTCTAAGCATTCATCTTTTAAACATCATTTAGGAATTCATAGCGTAACATCATTTTTTGTTTTACCTTTTGTGCAGGCGATAAAAATTTTCAATGAGCACGCCCTCCAGGAATCTACAAACCTGACTACATTGATGCTCTGTATGCATTTTATCATGAAGAAGGCCTGAAATGGTCATCTGCCCTTCAACTCCTGAGTGGAAGAGGTCTTCTGACCTTGATCTCAATGGTGATGCAGTTGCAGATGACGACGATGATGATGGAGGTGGAGGTCCAGCTGCATTACCTGTACGGATGACCTTGTAGTATTGTTGTTTTTCATCCTTTTTTTTATTGTATGTATTAGCTTCATAAGGGCTTTAAAAAGTACTTTGATATATCAAGCCTTTTATATCCATTGCTTCTCTTCCATGTAGAAGTTAGATTTTGTTTCTCTTTCATATGGAAAAGGTTAGATTTTTACTTTTTATTATTATCAGAAAATGACAAATTTTGATATATTATGTTTGGGGTTATCTTCAGTGGTAGC